>NC_133122.1:139088497-139333997 GCF_033568475.1 Henckelia pumila
AATTTCGCCTATTTTATGTCTTAGTAAATTAATTAAACAATCACTGATAATTGTCTGTTTCTTTCAGTATTTCATAAAGAATGAATTCGCGCAATCCACTATTCTCTATTTCGAACAAAATAAACTGACTGGCAAACTATACGGAATGGTTCCGTAAGTTGAAGATTGTCTGACCTCGGAGAAGATGCTCTACGTGTTAGAAAAATCTCCTCCGAAGAAGCACCAGCGAAATAAGTCCGGAAGAGTTGGCCAAACTTGATACATGGTGGGACCATGATATCAAGGCCAAATGCTATATGCAAGCCTCAATGTCTGATGAACTCCAGAGGCGATTTGAGGACACCGTGAATGCCTGACATTCACGTACAACTCAAGGAACTTTTTGGGCTCAATCGAGAGCTGAAAGGTTCGCTACTGTGAAAGAGCTAATGACGTGTCGCATGCATGAAGGGACTTCGGTCCGTGATCATGGGGTACGAGTGATTTGGATCATACAGAAGTTGGTAACCTTGATTTGGTGTTGGAGCATGAACTCAATGTGGACTTATATTTCTCTCTCTTCCTTCTTCGTTTGACGGATTTGTGGTGAATTTCAATATGAACAAGATAGAGAGCCTCCCTTGAAGAGATGTTCAATGCTTGTAACATATGAAGCCACTTTAAAGAAGGATAAACCAGTTCTCTTGGTGGGCCCTCTCTTCAGCTAAAGGGGCCAAGTACAAAGTAAGAAACGTCTGCTCCACCCAAGAAAATCGGACCCAGAAGAAGAACAAGACAAAGGCTTCAAACATGGAAAAGTCCAAGGATGTTGCCATCACTGCAAGAAACCCGGTCATTGGAAACGTAACTGCAAGGAATATCTAGAGCAGTTGCGAACTGCGAAGGGTAGTTCTATATTGAAATAAATGTTTCACTTAATACTACTTCTTGGGTATTGGATACCGATGTGGATCACACATTTGCAATGATTTGCAGGTGATGACAAGAAGTCGCAAGCTTAGAATGGGTGAGACCCAGCTGAGGCTCGAAATGGTTCTAGAGTTGAAGCTAAAGCTGTGGGAGATGTTTATTTAATTTTGCAGAACGATTTTAAGATTACTTTTGAGAGATGTTTAATTTGTTCCAGATTGATTAAAAACATTATTTCTGTTTCTATGCTTGATAGAGATGGTTTTTCTTGCAATTTTGTGAATGAGATTTGCAATATTACAAGAATGAATGTTTGATTGGAAATGACAACTTGAAAACGATCTATATAACTTAAAATTAAAAGACGTTCCAATAAATTATGTTGATAAACCGTAACAACGAACAAAAGAAAAATCGATAGTCAAAACCCGGCAAACCTTTGGCATGCTAGGCTAGGTCATATTTCCTCAAGGAGGATGAACAAGTTAGTGGAGAGGCATGTTTGATATGTCTGATATTAACTCTCTACCTACTTGTGAGTCTTGCCTGAAAGAAAAATGACTAAATCTCCTTTTAAGGGAAACCTGAGCGTAGTCAAAATCTGTTGGATTTGATCCATTCAGATGTTTGTGGTCCATTTAGAAATTGGTACTCAATTTGGCCACACCTACTCATTACCTTTACTGATGATTATTCGAGGTATGGGTATTTATTTAATGAAATATAAGTCTGAAGCATTTGAAAAGTTCAAAGAATTCAAGGCTGACGTAGAAAACAAGCTAGTATAAGTATATTTAATGCACTTCGGACGGATCGAGGTGGAGAATACTTAAGTACCGAGTTTTTTGGAATATCTGAAAGAGAATGGATTCTCTCTCAGTGGACTCCTCCTATGACACCTCAGCTGAATGGTGTATCGGAGCGTCGTCGTATCGAACTTTGTTGGGAACATGGTTCGATCACATGATGAGCTTCACTGGAGCTTCCACCTTCGTTTTGGGGCGACGCGACTTGAAACGACCGGTATTGTTGTTGAACAACGTCCACACCAAAGCAGTGGATTAAAACACCATACGAGTTATTGGAATGGCAAAGCTCCTAAGTATTCGTAATTGAGGATTTGGGGGATTAGTCCGGCTTACGTGAAGCAGACAGTGGGATGATAAGTTGGAGATAGTCGATACACGATGTTTTTTTTGTAGGGTATTCTGAAGAATTCAAACGGGATTTTATTTCTATCATCCTACTGAAACAAAAAGTGTTTGTTTCAAGGAATGCCAACCTTTCTTGGAGAAGGAGTTCTTTATTGGATAAGAAAGAGCAAGATGATGGAACTCGAACACGAAGAAATTCGAGAATAAAACCCGAAGATACAAAATAATTGATCCTACACCTCAGGAACCATTGATGGACCACGCCAATACCTAGAATGATCCGAGAGGACTTCTAGACCTTCCCTATTCGATATGGGTCTTCTTCTTGACGGGGATCAAGATGAAACCCGACGTTGGATGTGATCCAAGAAACTTCAAGGAAGGCAATTTCTGATGGCAGATTCAAATTTATGGCTTGAACGCTATGCATGTCGGAAATAGATTCAGATGCATACAAACCAAGTTGGGTCGTTTAGTAGATCCTCCCGATGGAAAAAATTAACCACACTTTGTTCCAATAGGGTGTAAATGGATCATTACCTTACAATGAGAAAGCCTTGGTCCACGATGGTAAAGGGAGTGGGGATTGACCAACAAGGTACGATTGGCGGCGAATGGGATAAACTCACAGACAAGGAGTTGACTATGATGAAACCTTTATCACCAGTTGCAATGTACAAGTCCATAAGAATCCCTTATTACCATAGCTACTTGGTTATGACTATGAGATATGGCAAATGGATGTAGAAAGACTGCATTTCTTAATGGAAACATTTAAGGAAGAGATCTATATGACGCATAAGGCCTGAGGGATACACATCCATGGGAAGCGAGCATTAAGGTAATGGCAATGCTTCAGAGATCAATACTATGGTCCCCTCAAACAAGCTATCAAGAACGTTGGAACCAGAAATTTGATGAAACAATAAGGGGATTTTGGTTTCATCAACGAACCCAACCGGAGGAATCGTGTGCGTGTAGACAAGAAATATTAGTTAAGGATGCTTGTGACCTTCTTAGTTCATTATGTTGGATGACATCCAACTCATTGTGAATGATGTAGTGAGAGTTGCAGTCAACAAAGATAAATGGTTATCAGGTAAGATTCTCGATGCAGGATTTTGGGTGAGGCCGTACCTATATCCTGGGAAAACTAGATCTATAGAATTTGGTAGATCTAAGAGAATGAATGGACTCACGTCAAGCAACCTACATCGACACCATATTGAAAACGGTTTTCAATGGATGGGTCCAAGAGAGGACATCTACCTATGTGTCATTGATGTTTCTCTATCCAAGTTCTATGTGTCCCAACGACAGATGAAGACGAAAGAGAAAATGACACATGTACCAAATGCAACAGCCATAGGTCGAATCATGTATGGGATGATATCTACCAGACCGGATGTAGCAATTGCTACTGAGTGTCGAGCAGATATCAAGCAAATCCCTGTCAAATGCATTGGAAAGCCCTTGAAGAACATTCCCTAAAGCAGTACTTTACGAAGGACTAAGAATATATTCATAGAATTATGGAGGAAGAGAACTGAAATTGGAAAGGCTATACCGACTTCAGAGCTACCAAAGTGACGTGAATGACTCTAAGTCAAATCCTCTGGATTTGTGGTTCAATGCTCAATGGCGGTGCTTGTCTCTTGGAAAGAGTACCAAGTCATGACACCACAGCGGATTCCACACCACTGAGGGCAGAATACATTGCAGCATCATCTGCTGCTAAAGAGGCCGTTTGGATGAGGAATTTCGTCCAAGAGTTGGGCGTCATTCCTGAAGTTGTTGGTCCAGTCCCGGTGTACTGTGACAACACGGGTGCCATTGCTCAGGCAAAGGAACCAAGGTCTCATCAAAGATCCAAACACGTACTGAGAAATACCACATCATCCGGGAGATCGTGGAAAGAGGAGACATCACGGTCGAGAGAGTGGCCTCTGCAGACAATATCACTGATCCACTTACTAAGCCCTTGCCAGGACCATATTTGACAAACATCGCGAAGCAATGGGACTGCGTAGTATGACTAGTTGACTTTAGGGCAAGTGGGAGATTGATAGAGTGGTGCCCGGTGAGCCAACTTGTGGCTAAGGGCTTTGATGACTCTATGTATAAACAATCTTTTGTTTAATATAATTTACACTTTTATAAAGGCAATGACTTTATCTTTCTTCATATTGTTATATTGTGATATACTATTGTGTTTTGATAAAGACCTTGAATATACTATAGTGTATGTAAGATGTGGTAGTACATGGGGATGACTATCATGAAACACATCTTATAATCACTGTATATTCTAAACAGTTCCTAGTCGATTGAGCCGTTCGTTAATAAGGATAAGGATCGCTCGAGATTGAGACTAGCATTTGCGATGCCGAGTATCACGTTTCATTGGTATGGAACATAGAGATGTTCAAAGCATGCAAATGGATATTCATACGATGAATGATCGAACTACCCTATCCGGACTTTCCAAGTGGTTATCACTTATCGAGTGGATAAAGTCCGCGGTTTGGTTGTACACCATCAGTCCTTACTACTTGAAACATCATTGAGACTCTATATGCTAGTACTGTACTTTGACTCATTTATCGACTCTATTGGGGTCATCAGGTGTCGGGATTGGGTACAGTTACAACACATATAGGAGTCGATGCTTTGTTGTCAAGGATTCACCACATACTTGCGAGTGTGGATATCCTATGCAATCTGAGGAGATATTAGTGTGACGAATCTCTGGCCAGAGTACATGATGTGTTTTAAGAAATGATTTCTTAGTAGCACATGCGATGTCACTATTTGATCTTCAAGATGTATTGCATAGTTATCGAATCTTGAACGACTCTCGATTTACCAATGGTTGTTGATTCGATCGGGATATATGGATGAAGGGACCGTACTGTACGCTAACTAAAATCTATTGGTTCTTGCAGGCACTATCAGTGATACCTAGGGAATCATGGGGCGATGTTGCTAGGCGCTCTTACCATGATTCGATGGGCAAGTCGGAAATTATTGTTCCGAGTCACAAGGAGTTGTGAGCCCACGGCTAACTGTATCCCTGAACCATTGAGGATCACACAAGTAATGGATTTTTAATCCCCGTTGAGATAGTTAAATTTAAAGAGTTAAATTTAATGAACAAAGAAGTGGAACTTCTTATTTAAGAGTAGAGGAGTAAGATTTCCTAAAATTACATAGGGATGGGCATTTTGGAAACCACTGAATTCGGATTCAGAAAATTTATCTTGACTTTAAAAGATGCAGAAATGGTTTCTGTGCACATTGGTGAAATTGGTTTATCAATCTGAGTCACGATGAATTTTATATTAATTTCTGAACATGCGGGCTTTGCTTGTCAGGCTTGAACTTATTACTAATTGGCCCTAAGCTGTTAGCAGCCCACATTATAAATAAGTTATTGTAGTACAGAAATTATACAACAGAGGCTCAAAATTTTCGAAAGCCCAGCTGTGTGTTTTTAAAAGTGGCCGCCCCCCCCTTTCTCCTCTCTTTGCTCGAAAAATTCCAGCCTGTGAATTTTGAATTTGCAATCTGGTTTAACGGATCAAATTCGTTAATTCTCTTCGTAGAAACTTCTGATAGATTTTCTAGTGCAATCTATCAGAGGGATTAAATTTCCGTTCGTGGACCTGATTGAAGAATTGTTCGTCCATCAGTTCCTGGGATATACAACAAGAGCAGAGTAATCTGTTGGTGTCCATAATCTCGTTTTGAGATTGGAGGGAAAAATTTAATTGTTATTTAATTTTTACACGCACAATTTAATCGTGAAGTTTTGATACCTATTATGGAATCGTTCCATATAAAATTTTTAAACTTCCGCTGCACCGGGTATCAATTTGGATTGATCTGATCACCGTTCTCCAACACTCTAACTCTATCTAATATGTGCGAATAGAAACTTATTGAATCTCATCCAAACCCATTATAGATGTATCTTTGGATTCATCTATCGCACAAACCTTGGTGTGAAATCTTTTGGGGACAGAACGAAGCACTTTGGATACAAGTCTCTTCGTTTGAAATAGAATCACCAAGAACAGATGCTTTATTTGCAAGGCTCTTCAATCTTCCATTATATTCCATGATGGTTCCTTCGTTGAATCCCCTCCATTCCTCATTTTTCTCAAATTATGATAGTTATGAGAACGCATCCCTTTGTTTGACTTAACACTTACTTGCCGAGCCTTCACAATGGGTTTGTTAGATTTCTCCTCATGAATCCCTAGCACATAGAGAGATTACAAAAGTACCAATTAGATTAAACATATTTCCATATCAACAAGAATAAACAAACATAGCATTAAGTAGTGCTTTAGAGTTATAAATATGCCGCTAATATTCTCCACGGCTGTCCATTGTGCATCTTGGCTTTGGTCCTGGGTACATCATCATCTCTCATAGGTGGTGACCAACCGTCAAGAACAACGTTGCCAAGCCCTGGACTCAAATGGATTGAATATGTACATGCTCATCTTCAATTTCCAAGGGCCGTAATTTGTTCCAGCCAAAATAGGTGGACGAATTGCACATGTGTAACGGCCAGTGTCCATAACTAACCTGTAACACAAACCAGGAACTCAACTTAGTAAACTCAAGTGGTGGCTCTGATCGCCACGTAGAAACTTAAAACGGTGTACTGTGGGTTGGTTATGTAAAATAGGCAGTGTTGTCCTGTTGTGTTGTAACACCTCTGATCAAGACAACACAGTGCAGCGTAAATTTAAAGCGCTAAATAAAACACAAGTAAATAATTTTGCACGAATATAAAAACTCGTGCGGGTGCCTTAGGGCTAAATATTACTAGTAAACGTAAGATCAGTCTTACAAAGTAATCCTAGTAATTTTACGAAAAGTCATTAAATCCTAAATTTCTCAACAAGTTGAGAAATCAAACTTGCATCCTAAAATACAACAGAGTATAAAAGAAATTGGATGCAACTCCCGTAGCCTAAATTGAAGAGATAGAAAAGATCTTCAACAACACAGTTCCCACAGTGTTGTCTCTGATGTTTTCAACACGAACGGCAACACGGGGACATGCAACAATGATGGTTGCAAACCTTGCTTCAGAGTTCTTCAAATTCTTCAACAGAATTCTTCAGAGTATGCGCAGTATATTATCGTCTGAAGTCTCTCTAAAACTTGTGCGTGAAAACCCCTTATATAGATAAGCGTTCAAATCTTGAAGTTTTCCTTAGATAGAGTCCTACAAGAATAAGTAACACTCTTTTAGTAGGAATAAACTCTATCAAATCTTTGTAAATCAAATCTTGATAATATCAAATAATATTATATCAATTAATCACCTTATCAAGATCCGATTTAAACTTTGGCAAATATATCTTTAGAATATTCAAAAATATACACTCAATATTTATCAAATATATTATCTTGTCTAGGAAGAAAAATCGAATAATACCAATTAATACAAAGGCCGAAATTTCAAGGAATAAGATTCCTTTCAATGATATTCATCTTGCTTAGCTGTTTATATATGCCTTCTTCGAATTTGATTTCTGAATTCATTATGCAAGTGTTCGTGTTGCTTTGTTGTTTATGTCTACCTCGATTACTTTGTTGTTTATGTTTTCTTTGATTTTGATTTGCGAATTCATTATTGCCATTCATGTTGGTTTACATGGTTCGATCGCTAGGTTTCTAGTAAAATCTGGCCTAATTTCAAATGCTCTCATTTAAGACAATTCAAAGATCTTTTTTTTTTTTTAAAGTTTGAGATGAGAAATACCATTCCACTGTGATGAAGAACTCATATTTTGGTGCCGATATATTATGTACGGTGTTGAATTAGCAAGATTGGGATACAATTATTAGGTACGGTGCCACATGTTTGGAGTACCAATGATGACTATTGGATATGGATTGAGTGTAATACCTGTTGAAAGTTGGAAATGTTGACCGAAAACCTACCAACCATTTAATATGTTCACATGCATTGTCTAAAATTGTGGCTGAAGAAATCAGAATTGATTTCTTTTGTGAAGGCCTTTCACACGGAGGATGATGTCTATAAATAGAGCTCCCCATTCATCAGATTATGTATCCCACAGCGCAGAGAGCAAAGAAAAATGAAAAAAATAAAAAGAGAGAGTTTCTTGGGTTTTCTTGAGTGTTCTCTTGTGTGAGTTAGAGAAATATTTTTCTCGGTAATATTCGGGTGTTGGGATCGGGTGAGAGATATAGTGTTTTGTACACTTGTAATATTTCTCCGATTATAAATATTTGCAACAGCTCCGTGGACGTAGCTTATATTGGGTTAACCACGTAAATCTTGGTGTTCTTGTTGATTGTTTTATTCCGCAATTATTATCGTCATGATCGCTCCGGCATAATCCATAACAACTGGTATCAGAGCTGTTACGGTGTCCGGAATCCTTGGTGAAAAATTTCTTAAAATTCTGAGTATGCTCTGTGGTTGCAGCTTTGTCTGATCTTCCACATCAGAAAAGATTTTTTGAAATTTTATTAAGGCAGTAGAAGCGATGGCCGAAAGTGATGGATCGGGACTGGGAATCAATAAGTTCGACGGTACAAATTTCACGTTCTGGCGGTTACAGATTAAAGATTATCTGTATAGCAAGAAGCTACATCAACCTCTATCCGGGGTAAAGCCAGAAAATATGGAGGATGATGAGTGGGAGCTTCTTGACCGACAAGTGTTAGGGGTAATATGATTGACCCTAACAAAGAACGTGGCACACAATGTGGCGGAGGCAAAAACCACGAAGGAGATGATGTCCATTTTGTCGGATATGTACGAGAAGCCATCAGCAAACATCGGTTGAAATTAAATTTAATGATGAAATTCGAGCACTTATTCTTTTGGCGTCTTTACCAAATGCTTGGGAGACGATGCGGGCAGCGGTTATCAATTCTGCTGGAAAAGAAAAGTTAAAATTCAATGATGTCAGAGATCGAATCCTTGGTGAAGAAGTTCGCAGGAGGGATTCGGGAGAAGCAACACCATCGAGATCTGCCCTAAATCTCGAAAACAGAAGTAGGGGCAGGAGTAGCGAAAAAGGCTCTAACCGATGGCGTGGCAGATCCAAATCAAGAACTGGAAAAGACAAAAATACCTTTGAAAAGAAATTGAAGTGCTGGAGCTATGGTGAAACTGGTCACATGAAAAAGGACTGCAGATCACCCAAGAATAATGCAAATGCTATTACTGAGGAAGTACACGATGCTTTAGTGTTATCCATGGAAAGCCCTATTGACTCTTGGGTTATGGATTCGGGAGCTTCGTTTCATACCACTGGTAATCATGATGTATTCGATAATTACATTGCGTGAGATTACGGAAAGGTTTTCCTGGCTGATGGAAAACCTTTGGAGATTGTTGGTATGGGAGATGTCCGGTTGAAAATGTCAAATGGATCTGTCTGGAAAATCAATAAAGTCAGACATGTACCAAGACTGACGCGGAATCTGATCTCCGTGGGACAGCTCGATGATGAAGGTCATAAAGTGACCTTTGGTGATGGCTCTTGCAAAGTGAGCAAAAGAGCCATGATTATTGCTCGAGGAACGAAAACTGGAACCCTGTACATGACTTCCAGTTGCAGAGACATATTAGCAGCTGTGGATGCTGGTGCTAATTCAAGCCTATGGCTTAGTAGGCTTGGAGATACGAGTGAGAAGGGAATGAAAATGCTTGTTTCAAATGGAAAGCTACCGGTATTAAAGATCGTTGAATACAAGCCGTGTGAAGCTGTATTATTTGAAAATCAGAAAAAGGTGAGCTTTTCAAAAGAGGTTAGAGAACCGAAATCGGCGGATTTGGAGCTGGTACATACTGACGTATGTGGACCATCTCCTGTGAAATTCCTTGGAGATCACTCAAGATATTATGGCACTACTGTTGACGATTCGAGCAGGAAATTTTGGGTTTATTTTTTGAAAAATAAATCAGATGTTTATGAGACCTTTAAACAGTGGGAGTTAGCCATGAAAGATGTGATGGATTCACTGTCATCCAATCACATGTGGGAGTTGTCAGAACTTCCTGAAGGTAAAAAGGTTTTACATAGAAAGTGGGAGTACCGGTTAGAACACGATGGTAGCAAGCGGTACAAAGAAATCCTTGTTGTAAAAGGTGAAAAAGAAGTCATTGATTACACTGATATTTTCTCTCTGGTGGTAAAGTTAACTACTATCAGGACTGTATTTGGATTGATGGTAAAAGAATATTTGCATCTGGAGCAGTTAGATGTAAAGACTGTGTTTTTTCATGGTGAGCTAGATGAAGAAATGAATCAATCACAGGGATTTAAAGTACGAGGGAAAGAGAAAATGATGTGCAAACTTCAGAAAAGCTTGTACGGTCTCAAACAAGCTCTAAGACAGTGGTACAAAAAGTTTGATGGTGTAATGAATAATGATGGTTTCCCGAGGTATCATGTTGATCACTGGTGTTATGTGAAGCTTGATGGTTCTTATATCATGCTACTGGTATATGTAGATGATATGTTGATAGAAGGAGTTTATCTGAAGGAGATTGATAAACTAAAGATAGAATTTGCAATGAAGGATTTGGGTGCTGCAAAACAAATCCTTGGAATCGGGATCCTTAGAGATCGGGTGAATGAAGTCCTGAAGCTTGAAAAGATTCCTGAAAGTAAAAATCCTGCTGATATGTTCACGAAGGTGGTGACCACTGACAAACTGAAGTTGTGCTCGACTTCAGTTGGACTACAAGCGTAAATAAGAAAGGTATGAGTTGCTGCATTGACTGTGTGAAGCCATGATTGAAATCAAGTCTTCAAGTGGGAGATTGTTGAAAGTTGGAAATGTTGACCGACAACCCACCAACCATTTAATATGTTCACATGCATTGTCTAAAATTGTGGCTGAAGAAATCAAAATTGATTTCTTTTGTGAAAGCCTTTCACACGGAGGATGATGTCTATAAATAGAGCTCCCCATCATCAGATTATGTATCCCACAGCGTAGAGAGCAAAGAAAAAATAAAGAAAGAAAAATAGAGAGTTTCTTGGGTTTTCTTGAGTGTTCTCTTGTGTGAGTTAGAGAAATATTTTTCTCGGTAATACTCGGGTGTTGGGATCGGGTGAGAGATATAGTGTTTTGTATACTTGTAATATTTCTTTCGGTTATAAATATTTGCAACAGCTCCGTGGACGTAGCTTATATTGGGTGAACCACGTAAATCTTGGTGTTCTTATTGATTGTTTTATTCCGCAATTATTATCGTCATGATTGCTTCGATATAATCCATAACAATACCCACACCATAGATCTCATTAACTGTTATAGATCCAGTATTTGAGTTGAAATGGGCTGGAAATGGGTTGTTCTTGCCCTGGGTACTCCCTTTTAAGTTTTAGTGGGTGGGTTTAATTCCCATTCGTCAATTACATTTTTCATGATTTTAAATGTATTTGTTTCATTTGTGTTATCTGTTTTGAATGTTTTGTTTTTTTGTAATTGTAATTAATAATTAATGATTAATCGAATAATAAGTTATGTTGTCTCTAAAGTTAAAAAATTTTAAGTTTTCATTTGTATCATGAAAGTTCACAGAATCATCCTCCCATTTTTTCTTTGTTAATCTGGGATGAGATTCTCATGGATTTCTACGCGGCTTAATTCTCTTTTCTTGCTAAAATACAAAGACTTTTGATTATCATGAATTGTTCATGTATATTTGTTGAAAAAATAATTTTCTATCTTCTTTATTTTATTAAAAGTGGGGCTAGGTTAGAATCTGATTTAATATGATGTTTCAATTTTGACCTCAAATAATCTATTGAGTGAAATTCTGTTTATGATTTTAAGAGTAATATTATATGACCAATCACCCCAGTCATATCATGTTGCATGCATCATATTAAGTTTTGTATACTCATATTTACGTACTGGGCGTTATTCGCTCACGTCCCTAGTATTATATTAGTCACCCCATTCCATGGGGCAGGTATCAGGCTGGATGGAGCGGGTGGATCAAAGGATGGTTAGTTACGTTGCAGGTTCTAGAGATGCCATGAGTCATTTGCTACAGTCGGTTTCATTTGTATATATTTTGGATAAAAACACTTGAGTATATTATATCGGTTGTGTTCCGCCGGTTTATCTTGTATTTAGTTTCCGCAATAAACTCTGTTAAGCTTGAATAATCACTGTTATATTTAATAGGGGAAAATTGCATATATCACTCTTGTTAAATCCCGTGTTAGCTAATAACCCCCTGTGAAAATTTTTTAAGCTAATAACCCCCTGTGATTCTAGATTTGTAGCATACACACTCTTTTCAGCTAAAAAATGACGAAAATACCCCTACATAAAATAAATGATAAATTAAATAGTTCATAAAAGTCAAGGGCATTTTCGTCATTTTTTAGCCAGAAGGGATGCGTATGCTACAAATCTAGAATCACAGGGGGTTATTAGCTTAAATTTTTTTCACAGGGGGTTATTAACTAACACGGGATTTCACAAGGGTGATATATGCAATTTACCCTATTTAATATTAAGCTAATTTCATGCTTAAGACTGCTAGTTAGTATGTGATACGGACGGGTCACTACAGAACACCTTGATTCTATTGTCGCAAAAAAGTTCGATGATATGGACCAGATGGTTGCTAAAACCATGGAATGCATGGAGGAAGTACATAAACTGATGATCACCGTCATGAGTTATATAAGAGGTGAGATGAGCAAAATCAAGTCCAATGAAGAATCTGTGCCAAAGATTATCGAAAAGTCTCAAGAGCAAACAATTACACTTATACTGTTTGATTTAAAATCTAATGAATACAAATGTTAATTCACATGTTGTTGCCAAGAAGAGGGTCTGAAAAAATGAAATGACACATGCGGAATGAGTCACCTCACCCGACGGGCTACGAATTGGACGGTCGCCATGAGTTCTGCTGATGACCTTGAGGTTTAAATTTTTGTAATGTATTTTTGAAGGTATCACGCAAGGAATCGGCCCTCTTGACATGATGAGTAGCATGAATTCGACTTGAAATTTGTCGATATTTGCATGAGGGAGGTGGGGGCTTCTCCTTTATGAGCACATAATTCCCTATAGAACATCTTGGATCACTTTACCAAGGAAAATGGCTTTCCATTTCGAATTTCCAATGCCCGTGGATGCCACACGATCAATGGTTTTGATGAAGATAATATTATTCTTCTTTTAAGATCAATGAATTGGAGGAGAAAAGTTGTGATGGTGATTGATGGATTATTTGTTTTTCAATTTTGTAGTCGATGGAAAGATGCATGGAAGGAATATGATATAAAATTTATTATTAAATTTGAAGTTTTAAATCCGGCTGCATTTCTTGATATGCAAAACATAATATGTATAATGATGGTTATGCGTTCGATTACACATTTAGTGTGTGTAAATTTCATTGTACATATAACTTAACTTCATTGATATATTCAAAATATCAGCTTATTATATTTCCTAGCAAGATTCAAATTAATTAACATTTTTTTAGACTAGTCTGTCGCACAGGGTTTGTCTAATGTGGTTTACCTGACTAGCGTAGTTTGCAGGCTATTGCGTTAGTCCGAAAGTATGCCCAGAGCGCACCAAAAAGTAACGGTTGCGGATTCCTACGTCACCAAAATAATAATAATAATAATTAACACTCACCATGAAAAAAAAAAGGAAAAGAAAAGAAGAAGACGAGGGCATTAGAATAAGGGGGTGTGTGGATACAACACGCCTGCTTCTAACATTGGGTTTCGTCTCTATTTGAATCAACTTTAATGTTGTCTCTATCGCTAGATTCCAGACTTGTCCCTTATAGTTGCTGTTCAATATAACTATCAGGGATTAAAACTTGTCACTATATATGCATCTTTTATAGCGCAAAAGCACCTTATATTGAATAAAAATAGGACTCTTATCATCTAATGAATAATGATAATGTAAATAGAAGTATTAGTATAAGCATTCCAAATAGGTGATTTTAACTATTTCCGGAGGGGATCAATGTAATTCAAAACTCGCCAACCTTTTTAAACCCGAACCCCATTCCACAATTCCTTAACATTCCCACCACCTCCAGACACCATGGTAGCCATCACCACCACCACCACGGCCGAATCCGCCTCCAGTTTTCCTCAGAAGTCGGAATTCTACCCAGATCAAGTGTTGGTCTCACCACCAATACACGACGGCCTCGAGTTCTGGCAGTTCATGATCGCCGGTTCCATTGCTGGTTCTGTCGAACATATGGCCATGTTCCCCGTGGACACCCTCAAAACTCGCATGCAGGTTCTTTCTTCTTCATGCAAAACCCCCGCCATTTCTCTCAAGCAGTCCTTCGGCTCCATTGTCAAACTAGAAGGGTTCGGTGGCCTGTATCGTGGCATTGCTGCGATGGGATTAGGCGCTGGTCCAGCCCATGCTGTCTACTTCTCGGTCTACGAGTCTTGCAAGAAACTACTCTCTGCAGGAAATCCCAATAACTCAATGGCTCATGCAGTTTCTGGGGTGTTTGCTACCGTGGCGAGCGATGCTGTCATTACACCGATGGATGTGGTGAAGCAACGGCTGCAGTTAAAGGGCAGTCCTTACAAGGGAGTGTCTGATTGTGTCAAGAAAGTGTTGATGGAGGAAGGATTTGGAGCTTTTTACGCAAGTTATCGGACAACGGTGGTGATGAATGCCCCTTTCACTGCTGTCCATTTCGCTACCTACGAGGCTGCTAAAAGGGGCTTGACGAAAGTGTCACCCGAGACCGGGCGTGACGAAGAGACTTTGTTGGTGCATGCAACTGCTGGTGCGGCAGCCGGTGCGTTGGCTGCAGCCATAACCACGCGCTTGATGTTGTCAAAACTCAGTTGCAGTGCCAGGTGGAGGATTCCTATGGTTCTTGGATTGTTATGTGAATGTCCTTTTTCTTTTTTTCTCTTTTTTTGATCTGTCCACTTTCTGATATGATCGAACAGGGTGTTTGTGGGTGTGATCGATTTTTGAGTAGCTCGATAGGAGACGTTATTCGATCGATCTTGAACAAGGATGGATATACTGGACTGATGAGAGGCTGGATTCCTAGAATGCTATTCCATGCACCAGCTGCTGCAATCTGCTGGTCTACATATGAATCTGTGAAAAGCTTTTTCGAAGAATTTAATGGAAAAGAATAGCTCTCTGAATAGAGAAAGTTGTTTACTTCAGTTGGATGTCGGTTGAGCAATTAGCTTCTTATATTGTACAGATGATATTTTTAGCTCAAGGAAGATTCAAGCTGTATATCATCAAAATAAGCGTACATGCCAAATACTTGAGTTATCTCGCTCCATAAATATAATTAACAGAAAGCCTTGCGTTTTCTTTTTTTTTTCCGTTTTGTTAAAATTCACATTTGTCACACACTTGAACCGACAGGCACTTAATATCAGCACAACACTTTAATTGGTTGTGCATAAGTGATCACAAGTACAAGAAGCGAGAATGAAATGATAGAAAGGATCCACACGTAACAACAATTTCATGGTTTTAATACTTCTCTACGCTTATCCCATCTCTAAGAACCTCGTACGCGTCTCTACTTCGAGATTTCTTCATACCAGCAGTGAAATGGAGTTTTGCTTTCTCAGATGATATGCAAGTCACTTTGACCCAAACAATCACCTTAGTTTTAATTCCCTCAATATCACTCAGTTTACCTTTATCCAGATAACCAGTTACCACAGTTGTGAAACGAAGAACAGATGAATCTTTGTAACCAACTTCGCATGCTGACGGGATGTAAACAGTAAGCTTTCTTGTTTCTTCATTGAACTCATAATTGGTGGCATCACGAGGGAAAATGCCTATGGCTAGGTCATACTCCTTCAGGAGTTCGGGCAATGGTTTTTGCATTTTCCCTGGAAAATAACAGGTTCCATATGTTGAATGTGTAATACAACCGCAAAATAAGAAAAATAAAAATAAGCCATGGATGAGTGAGAAATCTTTTGTTTAAACAAGCAGACAAATCATGAAGCAAAAACAGAGAAAATAAAAAGAACTTACCTTTGATTTTGTTAACCAACCATTTGGCCCCTCCTTCGATGCTGGTCGATACTGACTAAAATAAAAATTAGATCAAGTAGATTAGCGCAAAGGAAAATGCAGAGCACGTTAATACCAATCATAGCTTAAAATCTCTTGAAACTTGTAGTTTAGATGCTTATTCAAGCTTCGTGATTGTAGCCACCAGCTTTTATTGATCCAGCACATACTCCACATATATTTGAGAAAACCCTCGACAGTCTAAATCAATTATCTACCGTCTCTTTATAATTCTCAACAATGGGGAACAGAATAAAACCCACAAAAAGATTAGTATATTAGCAGGTAGTACAGTAACAACACAACTTGAATATTAGAATCAATACAATAATCTAGAACCACTTTCGATCATTGTATAAGCAAATCAATCGTTGATCCCAACAGTCCCTCCTAGCAGCATTGTACCAATTTGTATCTCATAGAAGTCCAAGAGGAGATCTTGACCCTTTTACAATCATAGAACTAAATGTTTGTAGTCACAGACTATGGTCATCATGAATCACAAATATTTTGAATCATATACCATGCTAGCAGAGTATCTTTTGACAGATAAACTAGAGGCAATCCAAACATTAGGTTCTTCCCAGAACCTTTGGTACCACCCATTCCCCTCATTCAACTCATCATCGAAAACATGGGCGGCTGTCATACGGAGATTTTGCAAAAAAAGAGCAAATTCCAGGTATGGAGATATCAGCCCACCATGAAAAGTTAAGGCCAGTTTGGTCTCATCACCTTTGATACGAACAACACATTACAGGCTTATATGGAAACATGATATTTTGGGAAACAAGTAATTAAATTATTATAATCACGGCATAAAAATGACAACATTAAATAACCCACATCTGCGATCAAAACTTAAAATTCAAAACTTTTAACATCATAAAACCGAAATCAAAGTGACCTGAATTTGACCTAAAATTCAGGTCAAATCTCTACAATAAAAAAAAAAAAAGAAATCATTACCCAAATACTCTAAACCTCATCTGAAAAAGCAAATGAAAACGATTGCTGAATTGTAAAACGCAAATGAAATACAGAGTTTTACATTAATATCATCGCCAACTGAGCCAAATTCCTTGTTCGCTTTCTGACCCAACCAATACGAACCAACCTTGTTCAAGATTTGATCCATTGACAGCCACCAAAAATCAATGTCTTACATCTATTGTTTGAGTCTTTCACCCCTATTTCTCTCTATTTCTCTCTCCCCTCGAGGCCTAATCCTCCCCTGTACTTCATTCAGTCTTTTAATAATTATAATTATAATATAATAATTAATAAACTATTACTATTATTATTATCTGTGTAATTGTGATTAGTGTCGTGCGGGGCGTGTATAATTTGGTGATATAATTATTTACCAAATTATATGATTTAGAATTCTTGCAATATATATAAATTTATTTTGGCATTTTTAATCCATTGGAAAAATTTATTTGAAAAATATAATAAAAAATTAATATCATTATGAAATAAAGTTTATACGCTGTATAAAATTTATAGAATTGTATGTTTATATATATAAATATATATATATATATATATATGAGTTCTGTTATGGTGCCCAACACTATATGTATGCCCACTTCATGCCCATCATGTATAATAGATGAGTTGACCGGTACAATAGATGAGTTGACTTGTACATGGTGGACATGAAATGGGCATATAGTGTTGGACACCATAAAAGAACTATATATATATATATATATATAATTGAGGGTCTTTTCGTTGCTATTTTCTTTTTCTTTTTTAAATTACAAATGACATCAAATATTTAAAATTATTCCCGTTTACACGTTCTTACATACTTTTCCACCACGACCACGCCATAAATGAGTTATTATGTTTTTTGAGAGAATAAATGAGTCATTATTAACAAGCTGAAATACGTGATAAAGACTTACCATTTGTTATTAATAATCGGTCATCATACACCATTAGACGAGTAAAAAAATAAACTTCTATATCAACATAAGGCTTGTTTCGGTTTATGTGATTAGTATAATTTGTAAACTATTGTATTAATTCAGAGGTAATGAACATCAAAAAATAACGACAACAAATTCTCACGTCATAAAAAAAATAAACATAAACTTATAGGATAGCTCCAAGTTCGGATCTAATAAAAGTTTTAAATTCAAGTCTGTCTATAATTTTCTATGTTTACTTTGAAGGTGATTTACAAATTTTACTATATAGTATTATAATATACGAATAATAATGATTAATTGTTACGGGTTTCTCGTGGTAAAAAAAAATATTTAATAATAATAGCCGACTCTGGTTCTTTGGATAAAATTATTAAATCAAATTAAGAGTAAGAGATTTATGACAAGTCAAATGGAGCCTAAATTGCAGAAACCATAGTCAGTCATGGATGGATGGAGACATATGAATTGAAGGGTTCAGAGAAAGGAGATTTTTAGTTATTTATTTTGAAAGGAGAAGGAGACTATTCAATTCAATATATTCACATAGATCAATTGTATTATAACTTGAAAATTTATATATTAAAATTTAATTTGTTTTATTTGATAATGAAAGACAAATCACCCCTGGCATGCATATTATATAGACTCGCTAATAATGAGAGAAAGGTGGAATATTACAATAATAAAATAAGGTTTTATGAATTTTCACGTTACAAAAAAATATATATACATATATATATATAATATAAGGTTTTGAACACAAGTTGCAGGTCAGCACTATTTTTTTTATGTGCTCACCATGCCTATACACTTGATGGGTGGATACCATTCTTTCGTCGACATAAGAAAACTGTATTTAAATTCTTATAGCCTAATTAATTTTACTTGTTCGTCAATCAACGGAGACTCAAATTCGAGTTCTCCCCTCTCTTGTAGAAAAAAAAAAATTACTTCCTATCACTATCATTTTGCTTTTCAAAAAACAAAATATGTCAATTCGTATACATCCCACCAGAGTCGAGTACTGGCAGGAGGATGTGTTAGGCGCTAGCGCCATATCCATTCCATAAAACCATATTTACATTAAAAAATTAAAAAAATAATAATAAATAAATTTACGCATCAACTATCTTACTAGCTTATCGGCTTATCGCAGCATCATTTTATGTGAAAAATCAAAAGATAAGCTATCGCAGCAGCATTTTATGTGAAAAATCCAAAATTTGAA
Source organism: Henckelia pumila (assembly GCF_033568475.1). Classification (NCBI taxonomy): domain Eukaryota; kingdom Viridiplantae; phylum Streptophyta; class Magnoliopsida; order Lamiales; family Gesneriaceae; genus Henckelia; species Henckelia pumila. The sequence goes on from NC_133122.1 coordinate 139,107,829, forward strand.
AAATACAGCATTTTATGTGAAAAATCAAAAATTTGAAAAATATAATGCATAAAATTACTATTATGTTAGATCTCATGTTTTTCGAAAATCTAGCATAGGTAAATTTGCCTGAAATTTTATGATGTATGCATGAAGCACCGAAGTTTGTTTTATTTTTTAAAAAATGGAGGATATATATCTTGGCCGGTTAATATTTTCTAAAGTGTTTTAAGTTTTTACTAAAGGAAACTTGATGCAACTAGCCTGCTAAATTTAGATTTTACACACATATTACTTCTCTAAATTTTGGAAATGAAATTCATTCCTCGATCATTAAAATATTATTTCTCAAGCCCATACCATTACAATTTTACAAAGTGGTGTAGATGGAAAACGTCATTAAATTAACCCGTTCATCTGAAAATCAAAAAAATATTTAACTTCTTATAAGAAATTAATTATATTTACAACCTGAAAACTTCCCTACGAAATGTGATAAATGTGCATGATTTAAAAAAAATGAGGTTACGAAAAAAATAATTTGACCAAGAGGGTTTTACATTTTATTGATATTTCACGGGATGATAAATACAAATCATCCCATAAAAGAAAAAATAAGAGGGGTACACTAGATGAAAATGTAATGATCCAATGCGGATCACCTACTATTAACCTTAATAAGCATACAATCAAGATTACTTAAGCAATAGATAAAATTGCAGACACAAACTGTGTTACAAACCAACCCGACGGTATACAACCGGTAACTTAAACCAAAGGTAATAACTGTTTAAAATATCAGTAATAACACTAATGGAAACTCACTAGCTACTTCCATAGCACCAGTTCTCAAACCCTGTCTCGACCAACCGGCGTCGTTTAACCTAATATCTGCCTTGTCGAATAGGGTGTCCAAGAAACAAAATATTGGACGTAAGCACTACGCTCAATATGATAAGCATGAGTATATAAACCTAGTATGATGCATGCAAATGACTGGATACTGGTTAACATGATATATGCTCAATATGGGCGCCAATTAATATGTAGTAACATATGGAGTCAACTCCGCAAGGTACTTCCACACACTCGTCTGAACCACCGTAACATCAACCGACGTCATCACGATGTCTCCCGGCGCCAGTTGCCAGACAATATATCAAGGAATGTAGGGCTGAGCGACCCTACTACTAAGGCTATCTGTAACGCTCCAAAATTAGCCTAATCAAGATTTTAGGAGATTAATGTTGATATTCAGAAATTACGAAATCCGAGGGTTGAATTGATATTTGATCAGGGACTGATTTGCATTTTTTGAGAAATTCAGGGACCAAAGTGCAAAAAGGGGATTTATTATAACACTTGGCCTCTACTTTATTGACTAAGAATTTTTCTTCCTTCCCATATTCTTCTCCATCACACCTAACGCCATTAACGCCATCTTCAAGCTTTTGATTTTAGTTTTCGCTCGATCCGCCGAATAGAAATTAAATCCGAAGGTATATTCGCGATCACGACATCGAAGGCTTCGTTCTATTATAAGTTTTTCTTCGATCAGTTGTACTTAATTTTTGGGATGTTATTGGAATCAAATGATTTTAGGATATGTTGTTCTTGAGTTAGCATAGATCGTATATTCGAAGTCGGATCGGAAAAAGAACGTCGTTCGGAATTGTTATGATTTTTTGAAGCATAATTCGAAATAGGGGTTTTAAGATTGTTGGATTTTGAGTTGAAGTGGATGGATTGTAGTTGTTTTGGTTGATATATTGATGCCTGTGGTTTTTCGGTTAGTCGAATTATAGCCGTGATGCCGTCGGTTTGAGATTTCAGAATTTAGGAGATTGATTGAGTTTTTGGGCTTGATTTGCATTGGATTGTTGATATTGAGCTCTTTTGTATCTCCGTACAGATTTGGTTGAAGATTGTTGAGTTCAGAGTTCGTGGAATCCGAATCGTCGAATAATTGATCGAGAATTGGTAACGAGTTTACCTTAATCGTTGAATTACGATTGAATGGAATTTTGATTGGAAGTTCTTGTTCTTGTAGCTTGTCCAGAATGGAAGCTTCATCGAATCAAAGAAAAGGTAAAAGTCGGCATGGAATCGAAAATGGACGAATACTCGGGTTTAGATTGATTCTCGAGTCCCTAAATCACATACATGCATGATTACTTATTTTGATTGATTACGTGTTTTAGTTGAATGTGTTACGATTTCATATGCATTCATCTTGAGCCGACTTGCTTGATTACATAGCAAATTAGACGATTTGGGAAATATATTCGAGTGTCATTGGTCGTCAATTTTTACTCTAATGGCCCGATCAACTCTCTATAGTTGCTCCAAAGTCTAGATTAAGAGAGATATGCCGCATTCACCTTGATCGGGAGAGTCGATGAGTTGTGGTGATATATTTTGGCCTCGGGATCCCAACGGAAGAACGAAATTTCCTTTAATTATCCAATTTTAGATAATCTTGAACCCCGGAGACATGCATTGCATTTTATTGCATTTCAATTTGAGTTGTTGATATACTACTTGAAATTACCTGTTTGTTATTGTTATATCAGGTTTGATATACTTGTTGATATTACTTGCCTTGTTGCTTTTATTGGGAATATTATTCTCACCAGAGTTATTCGGCTGTTGTCTTATTTTGTATGTGTGCTTGGCAATAGGTGGGATGAGTTCGAGTCAGAGGAAGCATGACTAGATCGAGTTTGGAATGATAGAAGTGAGGACTTGGTTTAGAAGTTGTATTAGCTTTCGAACGTGTTTTGTATTATGTTGTAAAAACCAAGAAACGATGCATGTTCTACCTAGTTTGATGATTTGTACAACTTGGGAACTTCATGTATTGTTTTACACTAGAATTGTGGTTTTAATGCATGTTGTAGTATGAGTTTTGAGTTGGAATTGATTGCATGTTCTGTTGCCTGTGTTTTATTTTTCAGAAAATTTGCAGGGCACGGACCCCGTGCCTACATCCGTGTAGGGTCCATGTACCTTCACATTTTTTAGTATGCTGATTTTTATTCATGCACGAACCCGGACATGCATCCGTGCATAATTCCGTGTGAAAAGCGTTCGAGGCAGAAACTTACAAATTTTGTAATGTCAGGCACGGACCCGAGAATGGAGGGTGCACGGGGTCCGTGCATAAAATAAAGAGTTGGGTTTTTAGTGCATTAGTTTTGCAAGGACCAATTCACGGAGGAGGGTGCACGGGGTCCGTATATTTTTGTAGTCTCCAAACCCTTGGCTACAGGCTAATGCACGAACCCGGGCACGGAGGGTGCACGGGGTCCGTGCATGTTTTTTTTTTAAAAAAATCTTTACCTTTTTATCCGAACTCTCTGTCGATTATTGAATGATTTATTTTAATTAGAAGATTAGAATCAAGGTCTTCACATTCAGTGGTATCAGAGCGATAAGTTCTTGGACTGATTAGAAGTGAGCGGGGTAGATCGAGTCCGCCTGATTTGATTTCTCTCATGTGATTGAATTCTTTATTTGATTAATTGAATTCCATGCAAGCATGCTTCATTATTTCATGAATTATTTGAATTACATGATTTTGTGATTTAAATTACGAAGCATGATTATTTGTTAAATAGTAAAGCGTGATATATTAGAAATGCAGAGTTGAATATTCCTGAGATGGAATTAAATTTTTAATAGAGATTATGGATACGGAATTACTGAAATTGAGATATTTGTGTCCTAATTCTCTTGAATATGAGATATGTTTCCTCGACTAATATTGAACAAAAATATTCAGCAGCGAACCCTGATTGAACAGAAAAGTACTGCGACTGAACTAATGGATGTCACTCTGACACCGATGGAAGCATTTCTGATGAGGTTTCAGTCGTTTAACCCACCGACTCTGAAGAGTACTGAAAATGCCAATGGGTGTGAAAGGTGGTTAGAGGAAATCGATCAGTTGTTTGATTCTCTGGGTTACACTGATGACCGTCGAATTCGGTTAGTGATGTATCAACTTCAAGGTATTGCTAAAAGTTGATGGATTGCGAAGAAGAAAACTAAAAGGCCCGAAAATATTAAGTTATTAATTACGGGATTTAAGATTTAAATTTCGAATATGAGAATATATGAATTGGAAACTTTACGGAATTAAAGATTTAAATTTCGGGTCGAAAATATTTAATTTGAAGATTTACGGATTTTAAGATTTTAATATTTGGAATTTTTAAATTAAAAGAATAAATATTTGAATTGATTATTTTTGGGATTTAATATTGTAATTATGAGTTTAAATATGAAAAGGATTTAATTAGAAGCATATAATTGAAGAAGGACCAAATTGCAAATATTGAGAAGTTCAAGGACTAAAATGTGATAAGGTCCAAAATGATTTAATTTTAATCCAAGAATATTTAATTTAAGAATATTTAGAGTTTATAATTAAATTCTAATATTCTTAAATTTTTTAGAATTGAAATTGAATTAAATCGCTTGTTCGGGGACTGATTTGCAATTTTACAAAAGTCCAGGGACCAAAAGAAATTTCCTTGAAAGTGGTCATTAAAACGTGTAAGAAGGAGGAAAAGAATCAGATTTCTCAGCCCAAAACCCAGAAAAAACCGAGAGAAGAGGGAGAAGGGTTCCATGTTCAATTTTCAACCTTTCAAGCTCCCGTAAAAATTGATCCGCCCGGTAGAATTTCCGATTGATCGTATATTTGCAATAACAGCTCCGAGTGCTACGTTTTGACGTAAATTTTATGAAGTTCTACCATGTTTGAATTTTATGATATTGTTGGAATTAAGATTTGATTGAATAATCATGTTCTAGTATATACGACGATAGTATATCTCAAACGGATCGAGAAAAGATTATCGTTTGAACATGTTTTTGATTTATAAAAATATTTTCAGAATTCTGAGTTTTGTGAGCTGTTGGTCACGTATATTAATTGAAGAATTGGTGATGATATAATGTTTAAATGATGGTATAATTGATGTTAGCGCTTTCGGAATTACCGACTTCGACATATTACGCCGCCATTTGCAATTTAACCCGATATCAGCTATAGATTGAATTTAGCACTAAATATCAGATTTGAGAATGATAGTAAGCATATTGTACACTTCATTTCAGTTGGAAATTAAGGTTATCGAAGTCGAATCGACGAGTTCAAGCCATTTGAACAATTAAAGTTGAATCAAGACTTTGATCAACTATCAACGTCAATGAGCAAGCGTAGAATGAATAGACGTTCCGAGATGCCATTTGATTTGAAGCTAGCAAGCTTAAATATGTCAACACTACGATTGAAACGTATGATTCGACATTATCCTCGCCAGGTAGAACAACTCGAGAACGTGGTAATTTTTGAGTTTTTATAAAATCACATACTTATGTGTTTAAGTGCTCTTATGTGATTTACTTATTATTATTGCCTTGCATGATGTTTGAATGGTGTGTTCAAGATTTTTATCAGTATGTATATGATTTAATGCATCAAGATTATGTTGCATTCATCTTGAACCCCTACCTTAAAAGCATAGAGGGCAGATTGGCCTAGATTGCGAAATGACGTTTGGAGAATTATAGTTGAGTGACATGGATTGTATATTCACTTCCAGAGCTAGATGACTTACTATAGTTGCACCAAAGTCAGGGGACTTGAGATATTTGATGCCGCCTCGATTGGGATTGTCGGTGGTTAGTTAAAGATTTTATTTCTCCGGGATCCCAAGAACCAAGATTTATTCGTATCAGATTTGATAGCCTATTCCTTCAAACATGTATTGTATTTATGCATTAGCCTAGAGATTTCTATGGTTTAGAATATGCGTTTATAAATGCTAGCTTGTTATTATATGTCATTCAAGATGTGAATGTGTTTATATACTTGATATCAGAGTGCTAAAGATGAATAGATATGCTATAAGAATTGAGTATACCTTTATGATTTTACATGTCCTTACATGTTGGGAAATAGATAGAATATAGAGTTATTATGCATAAATTAATGTATATGCATGTCTTTCATACTGAGATTTATTCTCATCGGAGTTATCCGGCTATTGCTTTGTCTTTGTATAATTGTATGTGTGCATTGCAATAGGTTGGGAAGGAACGAGTCAGACGAGACTTTTTTAGCTCAAGATTGAAAAAGTTAGAAGTGGAGGCTCGGGTTAAGATTTAGCAGATGTTTTTCTCTTTAAATGTTGATCAAGCATATTCAAATGTTAAGTAAACTATGTGTTGAAGAATACATGTTGAGAAGGTTGTATATTATAGTTTTCTCATGTATTTAGATTACTAGATGATGTAAGAAATACATGAAACCATGTTTGGCAACATGTTTAGAACTTGATAACAATGTATGTGAATGTTTTAGATTGAAAAGAGCAAGCTTTGAAAGAGATTACACAGAGCAAAGGCTAGCTGCAGAAACAGGGCAGAATGATGCCTATGGTAGCGCCCGAGCTGCCATAAAATGGCAGCTCGGGCGCAGCCCAATGTTGCCCAACCCGTAGGTTGGGTGAAAGGGTGCCGCTCGAGCGGCCAAATATGGCAGCTTGAGCGCAACCCCCTCTTTTATTTAAAAAACTATTTGGTTCTTTTTGTGACGTGATTTTGCGTCGCCAAATGTATACTTTTGCATCGCCAAATGGCCTGGTTAATTTTTGTTTTTATTAAACAGATTATATGTTTAATTGATCAAATTGATTTTTGTAATCATGCTGTTTATTTATCAGATGGATATTGAATGTGTTTAAGAATTGAGATTAGCACCCGAGGACCCCACAAGAGGTGGTATCAAAGCGTAAAGTTTTGGACTAAGAAAGAAGTTGAGCGGGGTAGATTGAGTCGCATGCATTTATTGTATTGCATGATTATTCTTTACTTGATTTGAAAATTGTGTGCGAATATGATTAATGATTGAACACTGCTTGCTTTACTGATAAGAGAAGTACTTGCTTATATGCTAATATGAATGCATGATTTATTGAATTTATCTAACTAAGTGAATTCGTTGCAAGCATGTATTATTTGAAATGCATGAGAATTTGCAAGTATGTGTAAGACCCGAAAATATTAAGTTATTAATTTTGTAATTTGAGAATTAAATTTTGTATTTGGAAAAATATTAATTGGAGAATTTATGGAAATTAGATTTAATTTTCGAGCAGAAAATATTTAATTTGAGAATTTACGGATTTTGAAAATTAAATTCCGGGATTATTAAATTAAAAGAATAAAATATTCGAATTGAATATTTATGTAATTTAAGATTAAATTCCAAGTTTAGAGAATTTAAGAGGATTTAATTTGAAGATGCAAACCGATCAGTGATTGATTTGCAAATATCGATGTTTCAAGGGCTAAAGTGCAATTTATATTTTTAATTTTAATTCGAAAATATTTAATTTGAGAATTTTGGAATTTAGAATTAAATTCTAATATTATTAAATTATTTGGGATTAAAATTGAATTAAATCGCTTGCCCGGGGACTGATTTGCAATTATTGAAGAGTTCATGGACTAAACTGCAATTTGCTAATATATATCTAAACTTCCACTTGATATATCAGCATATTCACGTGAAGTACGGATCAGAAGAGGGAGAAAAACCAGCAGCACCTACACGCCATTTCCATCCTTTCTAAAGCTCCGATTTTGCTTTATCCGTCCGTCAGAATTAAGATTTGAACATATATTCGCGATCACGGCTTCGAGTGCTACGTTTTGACGTAAGTATTATAAAGTTCTACGATGTTTGAAATTTTATGATATTGTTAGAATTGAGATTTTATTGAATAAATATGTTCTAGTATATACGACGATAGTATATCTCTGACGAATAAAGAAAAGATCGTCGTTTGAACATGTTTTGGATTTATTGAATTATTTCTGAAAATTCTGAATTTATGGGCTGTTGATTTCGAGTATGTATGGTGGAAATTGATATGAACATGAGTTTAGATGATTGATACGATAATGAGAATGCGTTTGGAATTGTCGAATTTGAATAGTTACGCTGCCGGTTTGAATTTCGGTCACATGATCAATTTAGATTGTTAAGCTGGGATGAATTGAAATAGGATTGACAATTGATGATATTGAATTATTTACCAATATGTCTCAGAATTGAAATGAATACTATCGACTTCGAATCGACGAGTTTAACTTCGAATGATTATTATTTAAAGTGTTTGAAGTTGAAATGAGACTTGATCAATTAGAAAATTATATGTGAAATCCCCAACTTCTGATATGATTAGTTATGATGTTATAGATGCTGTTATATGTTGGGTTTGAGTTGAAAAAGATTGATTTATTGTTATATCGAAACAGGATATAAGAACGAATGTCGTATGAACTTGTTATGAATTTCTGAATTTGTCTTCGATCCTATGCCTACTGATGTAGCTGATATATGATGTATTCTTGCTGATATAAGTAGCTTGATATGCTATTTTCAGATTGTATTGAAGCTTGTCAAGCTCGAAAATTCAGCGACGAAACTGGAATAGAATAGATCAAGAGTTACAACTAGTTTGTACCTTGAAGATGGAGTTGTGATTGAGTTGAATGTTGATGGAGCTTATTTGATTCGAATTATTAGATTGAAGAGCTTTGGAAACTCGAGAACGACATGTATATGATGACATCGAGAGTCAGGGATTTTGAAACTCACGAATGAAGCTTCTTGAGTTGTCCCGAGAAAATCACATAATTGATTACTGTTTATTCTTGATTTAGAATTGATGTTGTCGATCCATTTCAAGTAGTGGATTTTTATTGATTATAATATGATTTGATATGATAATGAATTGATTCTTGCCAAGGTCAGATAAAACCTTATTTTCACGTCAGATGTGACGATGATAGATGGATATCCATGTCAAGATCGGATACGAATCTTGATGGCAAAGATTTGATACGAATCAATTCTTGATATATGCGCGCTATTTATTTTGAAGATTTGATTTTATATGATTCGAGTTGATATGATATTTATTTTACTGGTATACGTCTTTTATACTGGGAATTATATTCTCACTGGAGTTTATCCGGTTGTTGTCTTGTTTTGTATGTGTGCATGTCAACGGGTGGGGCAGAAGCTAGCCAGAGAGAGCTATGGCTCGAGAGAGAGATATGTAGCACGTGGTGACTCGGGTTTAGAAAAAGTTTTTGTCTTTAGAGGTTGTCAAGAATGTTAGAAACTATGCTATTTGATTTTGTATTGTATAGATCTTTCATGTTTTAATTTATGAGATAGATGTACTAAGCTTGTGGGCTCATGTATGAGAATTAATATATGTTTATCCATGTTTCCAAACTGGATTTTGGTGTTTGGGATTAGTTTGGACAGTAACAGAACAAGAGCTGGTTTACTGATTTTTCGAACAGAGCATGCCCGCTCGATCGGTTGGATTTAACCGATCGAGCGAGGCCTGTTTTGGCTGGAACCCGAGAATAGAAACTTTTTGCCCGCTCGATCGGTAGGATTTTACCAATCGAGCGAGGTGCTGAATTTTAAAAAAAATTCTTTTGCTCTTGTTTTAGTTTATTCTTTTAAAGGTATGATTAATTGTTCATTAATCATTTTTTGCCCTTAAGTCGAGATTAGCAACCCGAGGTCCCTACAACAGGTGGTATCAGAGCATAAGTTTCTCGAACTGAGATAGATTTTAGCGGGGTAGATTGAGTCGCATGCATTTATAGTATTGCATGATTATGCTTTACTTGATTTAATAAATTGCTTGCGAATATGATCTACTCTTGAAAACAAAATGCATGTCTTACTGATTTATAAATTTCTGAGTTTCTTGTACATTTTGTTTTAAGAATTCCCCGGGTGACGTAAGCACCCAAAATTGAATAGAACAGTGTTCTTTGGGTGAAGTAAGAACCCCAGACCGAACAAAACTGTATTGCTCAGCTAAAAGAAATACCTCTGATTGAACAGAACAGTATATCAGTGAATCAGTAGATGTTATTGCAGGTAGAAGTTGGTTTGCAGAGCTTGATCAGTTGTGCAAATTCTTTGAATATATAGACGAATATCATATTAGATTGACTGTATACTAACTTCAAGACCTAGCGAAAAGCTGATGGAATGTGATAAATAAATTCGAGAGATCATAGGTATATTGATTTCTTGGCAAGTGTTTAGAACAGAGTTTTCTTAGCGGTTCTTTCCGCATTAGATAGAAAAGATGAGAAATTAGAATATGCCAAGAAAGAAGAATATAACAAGAAAGCATAATATACCAATCAGAAGCAGAGCAATTTGAATACTGAAGAATATGATTAGATTTCCAAGCCTACTACAATTCCTTGAATTGTGGATGATAAAGAAGCTCAAGAATGAGTTGTTTATTCATGGCTTGAATCCCGAGATTATGCTTGAGTAAATGTTGATGACAAACACATTTTACGAAAGCCATAGATAGAGCTAAAAGATTTGAAGCTGCGTGATGAGGCAGAATGAATGGAATTGTAGATATGCCACAGTATGCGAGATAATCACAACCTCTGCTACAATTCCCATTCCAGAGTGGATACGAGATAAAAGATATGGGAGTAGGTTCTTTAAATCTAGCGGACCGAGACAGATTAGTCTGAGTCTGAATGCAGAGTATACTAGTGATTATTGCACTAATTGTGGAGGAGGACATCTTAGATGCAATCAGTGCAGAGACATTTCTGGCAATGTGCTAGAATATGTTCTAAGTAAATCGGATTCAGAGGAAATTTGAATGAAGAACAGTCCCAGAAGTATACAGAGGATCAAAATGAAATTGCACCTGAGAATGAAATTGCAGGTAACAGATTTATTTTTTTTAACCTTTTTATGTTACTGGTGCAAAAGATATATTGATAGATGAAAGCTTACTATGTGTTAACCTCTGCATCAGAAAATAGATTCTGGGAATTGAATTGAAGAAATGAATTACATTTTTGATGATTTGAAACTGAACATGATTTTGTTGTACTTGAGATATCTATTGATTTTGCATGGTAGATGATGATGCATTAATCAAGTACAAAGTAGAAGAAGATTGATTACAAGAAGCAATTAAGCTAGATCAGCAAGAGCATAATGTGCATATGAATATGATGATATGATATGGGATCTAGAACTCATATTCTTTTTATTTCGGTTCAGTTTATATCATGTTTGATTATAGAAACGTTCTGGAATAATTATATTATGTGCACTAGATATGTTCAAAGAACGAAACCAAAATTGGTAGATATGCCAATGGTTAGAATTTTGCAGATATGTTTCAGATGAGATTTTTGACTTTAGTTTAAGTTGTGAACTGGAATTCCATAGCAATTGATAAGATTATGAATTGAATATTGCTATTGAGAAGTGATAGAATAGATAATGATATGAAAATCAGTTACAGTTGAGTCTTTTCTTTGATTATGCTAAAGCTATTATATCAATTGGAAATATGATTCTTGAAATATTTGATATTGTGTGGCTCTTCTTGTTTTGTTCATAGAGCCTGAGTTGATTCACTCATTCTGATATATGAGATGCAAGTGAGTTTTTTTCACTTAGAAGAGTTTTTATTCAGAAGATTTGATTTTGGATGACCTTGATTGAGAGATTTTCTCAATCTTGATTTATTTCTTTTGATTTTGAGAATTATTGATCCTTTGATGGATATTTCAGCATATTTTAAGATTGTTGGCTCGTAACTAATAGAGAGATTAGAATATTATCCAGATTTATGGGTTGATTGTATGATTGCCAGTACTTAGGAAACAGAACGAAAGAAATAAATAGGCATTCGATCAATTGATTACAAATTTTTGTGTATTCTAGCTTGAATTTTTTTTTATGAATGCATAACCAATCAGTATGATTTTTGATTGGAAATGAGTCATATTTATTTAAGAAGATGAAAGAAACACAGAAAGTAAATCAAAGCAGTAAGAAATCAGTAAAGAATGCCAAATTGAGATATGAATTGAAGCCTCAGATCAGAATAGATGAATTTTATTATGACTAAATTGTATGATTGTGCTAGATATATCCGAAAGGAGATATCTGATTTTGAAAGAAATGAACAATAATGAGTTCAATATCCATCCAAGAGTTGCCTTATCAGAAGATAAAGAAAACAGATGCAACAGAATTCGTGCGTTCGAGAGTTTAAACGCATAGAGAGTTTCAGTTGAAGTTGAAAAGCATTGACCAGATGTGTTCTGTGATAGTTTAGAAACTTCCAACTCGGAATGAGATCACGATTTGGAAGATCATGTCACTACAACTACCAAGATAAATCAGTATGCATCATGTAAACTGTGGTAATTATGATCAGATTGATTTGAATTATTGAATAAGATGATATCGAGTATGACCAGATCACTGATTTGTGGAACAAAATCGTTGCGAGATGCATAGTAAGACAAAGATTATTGTTTCGGATTGAGACATTGGATTTACTATTGAGTTGTGATATGAATTATCAGAAGCTCTGAGTATTTTTAGATGTGAGAATATGGTATATTATCCTTGGATTGATGGATAGTCAGAGCAGACTAATCAGATTTCAAGAATGAACTGTATCAGATATGATACATATATGAATAGATAGTTGTTCAGAAATTAATGATATGATGAAATTACAGGAATGATTGAAATCTATTGTCATGATAGAGACTTTAGATTTATTCGATAGAATGTGGCATCGATTGTTTGATATTCTGAGTATTGGTTATATGTGATTGCATTATATCATTCTTTGATCGATGGATTATCTGAGTTGATTTTCCAGATTTTGAGGATATTCTCAAAACTATAGTACCTGATTCGGTATTAGTTGACTTGATGTATTGCCACTTGATTATTATGATTCCTGTAGAAGCTATTGAGTTGATATCGAAATAGTGGTCTGATTATACAATGAGAAGAAAATCAAATTTCTTTGTGTTGATATTATATTTCAGAAATATCAGATATCAGATCGGATTTTATTTGAGAAATGCAGAGACTGTGAATATGAATTTGTATAGAATAAAATAAGAGTAGTATATGATATACAGATTCAGAATATGAATGTTGAATACAAAAGTGAAAGCTATGAATAGAATGACAGTGTAGACTTGATATATGTTCTATGCAGAGCATAGAATGATATAGAGAAAGAAACAAGTCGTCACAAAAGTTAAACTTCACTGTATGAGATTTCAGACAGAGTAAGTGAAATCATTGAAAGATTTATTCTTTCCAGCTCAATATGATGGATCATATTTATTCCACGCATCTAAATTAGGGAATTGTCAGTTAGATTATTCCTGTGTACTTTAATCAGACGATGTAAATATTGAAAATATTTTGAGTTAAGTCGAGTATTCGACGAGTCCTTGATTTGGGATAAGAAACAGCTCAGAGAGATTTCTTTTCAGATTAATTAAAGTACTAGAGAATAGACGCTGAATAGAAGAGATAACCTGACCAGAGATTAAGAGATGAAATACTAAGTTCAGAGTTATATGATTGAAGTGAGAATCACTTCAGATAATCACTCAGTCTATCAGATTTGATATTCAGATTGAATGTGATTCCGTGGACGAAATCATTCCTTAGAAGGGAGGAATTGTAAGGCCTAAAAATATTAAGTTATTAATTTTGTAATTTGAGAATTAAATTCCGTATTTTGAAAAATATTAATTGGAGAATTTATGGAAATTAGAGATTTAATTTCCGAGCCGAAAATATTTAATTTGAGAATTTACCGATTTTGAGAATTAATTTCCGGGATTCTTAAATTAAAATAATAAAATATTCGAATTGAATATTTATGTAATTTAAGATTAAATTCCAAGTTTAGAGAATTTAAGAGGATTTAATTTGAAGATGCAAACCGATCAGGGGTTGATTTGAAAATATCTATGTTTCAAGGGCTAAAGTGCAATTTATCCTTTTAATTTTAATTCGAGAATATTTAATTTGAGAATTTTGGAATTTAGAATTAAATTATAATATTCTTAAATTATTTGGGATTGAAATTGAATTAAATCGCTTGTCTGGGGACTGATTTGCAATTACTGAAGAGTTCAGGGACTAAACAACAATTTGCTAATATATATCTAAACTTCCACTTGATATATCAGCATATTCACGTGAAGTACGGATCAGAAGAGGGAGAAAAACCAGCAGCACCTACACGCCATTTCCATCCTTTCTAAAGCTCCGATTTTGCTTTATCCGTCCGTCAGAATTAAGATTTGAACATATATTCGCGATCACGGCTTCGAGTACCACGTTTTTACTTAAGTATTACGAAGTTATACGATGTTTGAAATTTTATGATATTGTTAGAATTGAGATTTTATTGAATAAATGATAGTTATGTTTTTATTGCATTTTTTAGTGTCATTTTGTTGTCGTTTTGCATTTGTTTACGTGTTTTGTTGTTGCATTTTGTTCATATTGCATTTTTCGTGTTTGCATGTTTGGTTTCTCGGTTTTGTGGTTAGGTTGTGCATCTTTGCGGAGATTTGGAAGGAACTTTGGAGTCATAGAAATGCTGAAATTTCTGAAGAATGTTTGGCCGCTCGATCTGCAGGATGTTACCGATCGAGCGGGTGCTTTATGATGAAGACAGTAGGCTCGGATGTTTTGGCCGCTCGATCTGCAGAAGTTTACCGATCGAGCGGCGCGCAAGTTTTGATGTCATTAGCCTTGGGATATTTTGGCCGCTCGATCGGCCAATGTTTACCGATCGAGCGGGCGTCGCGATCCGAAAAGAATTTTATATTTTTGAAAACTTTGTTATTTTAGCCTCTATGCTTTATTAAACTCTTAATTCCGTTTTTGAGGAGATTATTATCACAATTTGAGACTCTCTCTTGGAGGATAGGTTTTGTTCTTCAATTTTCTCTCATGTTTTCTTCTTTTCTTTGAATTATTCTTGAATTTTCATGAATCGTTGTGGCTAAGTTTTAATACTTGGTTGAGGGAGACGAAACCTTGATATATTTTATTCATGAGATTCGATTTGTGATGTTTAATCCTTGTTAAGTATCAATATTTGATCTGGTTTATTTCATGTTTGTATGCGAGATTTTAGGATTGGACATCTTAGGATTTTGTTTTGCAAGCTATAGCTAAATTAGAATTCAAATCCGTAATTGTTTGAATAATCTAATTTGCGAAGCAACTACGTTTGATATTTTCTGCTGTTGAATTTATTAAATTGTAGGATCAATTATTGACTAGGCTAAATACAACCGCTGGTGTTTGTGTTGTCTAGGTTCGCCAGTTTTTCTAGTTTGAATGCTACCATGAATTTAAATCTAGATTGCTGTTATCTAGGTTAATTTATTGGTAAGGGTTAATCTAGTTTTTAGGGAATCGATTATTGAATGAATGAATATCAAGGTTGTAGTCGAATGATACAAAGTCTCATCTCTTATTGATTTCTCCAGTTTAATTTTCAATCTTGCATGATAGTGATAATTTGAATATTTAATTACTTAAATTTCTTAGTAGTTAGTCCAAACTTCAAAACCTCTTTTTATTTATTTAGAACGCATTAAATTTACCTTTCCTTGTGGGAACGATCTCTACTCACACTAATACATTTTTTAGTGATTATCTGATTGAGTCGGGTAATTTGGGCGTGACACGATCAAGCGCTACCAAATTTTGGCGCCGTTGCCGGGGAACGGTGTTAATTTTTTGTGTTCTTTTTCTTTTTTGTTTTATTTTGTTTAATCTCACTCTCTTCTCTTTTCTTTGTTTCTAGTTCTCTCTAGTTCATGCTTTCAGGTGATTTTGCTGAAGAAGACTTTCTCTACGATCCGGAGATTGAAAGAACTTTGCATAGGCGAAGGAGAGAACTCCGAAGACAACAACAAGAAGCCGCTGCTCGAGCTGCTTTTCCAGAAGAAGAGATGGCTGCCAATGCTAACCTGAGTCTAAGACAATAGGTCACTCCTAACCCCAATCAACAACCTTTATGCATTACTTTTCCTACATTAGAAAATAATGCAACTTTTGAGCTTAAGTCTGGATTAATTCACTTACTACCTTCTTTTCATGGTCTTGCAAGTGAGGATCCAAATAAACACTTGATGGAATTTCACGTGGTCTGAACGAGTAAGAAACCCCATGGAGTGACAGAGGAGCAGATTCAGCTGAGAGCTTTTCCTTTCTCTTTGAAGAGTGCTGCTAAGGATTGGCTATACTACTTGCCCTCTGGGTCTATCACGACTTGGACAGAGATGAAAAGAACTTTCCTGGAGAAATACTTTCCAGCCTCTAGAGCTGCGAACATCCGTAAAGAAATCTATGGAATCAAGAAATACTCCGGGGAATCACTGCATGAATACTGGGAGCGGTTCAAGAAGCTTTGTGCTAGCTGTCTGCAACACCAGATAAGTGAAAATCAATTAATACAATTTTGCTATGAAGGTTTGTTACCTCATGACAGGAGTATGCTAGACGCAGCCAGTGGAGGAGTTTTTGTAGATAAAACTCCGGTACAAGCAAGGAATCTGATAGAGAATATGGCTGCCAATTCTCAACAATTTGGCACCATCAGGAATGAGCATGCACAAAAGAAGAACAACGAGGTAAATGTCTCTTCCCTTGAGCAGCAATTAATTGAATTGACGTCTCTTGTGCGTCAGATGGCTGTAGGGAATGGACAGACTGCAAAGGCATGTGGAATTTGTGCTGCAGTGGGACACGCTACTGATATGTGTCCCACACTTCAAGAAGATTCGGTTGAATAGGTCAATGCTACTGGAGGATTTCCTGGACCACCACAGCGGAAATATGATCCTTATTCCAACACATACAATCCTGGTTGGAAGGATCATCCGAATCTGAGATATGGAAACCCTCAAGCAAATCAATCGGGGACTCAAGCACCACCGCACAATCATACTTATAGGCCGTCGTATCCTCAACAGCAGCAGCGTCCTCAAATTCCAAATCCAGGTGAGTTTCTTGAAAATATTGTTAAAGATCTTGCTACTAACACTGTAGCTTTTCAATAAGAAACCATAACAAGTATTCAAAACTTGAATACCCAAATGGGACAGCTCGCCACCGCCATCAATAAGTTGGAAGCACAGCACTCCAATGCTTTACCATCTCAGACAATTCCGAATCCAAGAGAAAACGCAAGTGCAATTACTTTAAGAATTGGGAAGGAGTTGAAGATCAAGGAAAAAGAAGTGGAGGCTTCAACCAAGGAGAAGCCACAAGAAGAACCGAAGGCGACTGATGGAGAAGCATCTATGGAAGAAGCGCCAAGAGGTAAGTTTCCTCCCCTTTATGAATATAAGCCTGTTGCCCCTTTTCCCTTAGCACTTAAGAAATCTAGAAAAGATGAAGGGATAAAGGATCTTTATGAAACTTTTCGTATATGTGAGGTGAATATTCCGTTGTTAGATGCCATTAAGCAGGTACCTCGATACGCAAAGTTTTTGAAGGAATTGTGCACAGCAAAGAGGAAGCAGACACTGAAGGGTTGTCAAAAAGTGGAACTTGGTGAGAACGTATCTGCTGTGATCCAACGAAAATTGCCCGCAAAATGCAAGGATCCGGGTATGATTTCTATCCCATGCACTATAGGGAATGTTAGACTTGAGAAGGCCATGTTGGATCTAGGAGCATCAATCAATGTTATGCCATATTCTATCTATGCATCCTTGAAACTTGGTCCATTGAACAAAATTGGAATTGTTATTCAGTTAGCGGATAGGTCTAATGCATACCCTAGGGGAGTAGTGGAGGATGTGTTAGTGCAAGTAAATGAATTAGTATTTCCTGCAGATTTTTATGTACTAGATATGGAAAACGGTGATCATAATAGTCCTATTTTGTTAGGCAGACCATTCTTGAAAACGTCCACGACTAAAATTGATGTTCACAGTGGCACACTTACTATGGAATTTGATGGCAAGGTTGTGAAATTTAATATTTATGATGCTATGAAATTTCCTGATAGTGATGATTGTGTGTTTTTTGTTGATATTGTGGATTACTTGGCACAAGATTATTGTGAGCATGCAAGAAAAGATGATCTAGAGGTGGCTATTATTGCACCCATTCAGCAGAATGAAGGAATTGGATTCAGCGAGGAAGTGAAGGAGATTGAGGGAATTCTGAATAGTTCGCCTGAGCTACCTCAGTCAGGTAATGTCTCTTACATATATTTACCAATCTCTAACACTAGGCGTCTTCCATCTGTTTTGCAGGCACCAGTGGTCGAACTAAAGACACTTCCAACTCATCTTAAGTATGTTTTCCTTGGTGAAGGAGAAACATTACCAGTCATAATCTCCAATAGTTTGGAAGCCGACCAAGAGGAACAACTAGTCAAGGTATTACAAGAGCACAAGACTGCTCTTAGGTGGACTATAGCAGACATCAAGGGAATTAGCCCGTCCACATGCATGCACCGAATTTTGATGGAGGATGGAGCAAACCCCTCACGTCAACCGCAGAGGAAGTTGAATCCACTGATGATGGAGGTGGTCAAGGCTGAAATTTTGAAACTACTTGAAGTTGGAGTCATCTACCCAATTTTTGACAGTCAGTGGGTCAGCCCAGTACAAGTGGTACCCAAGAAAACCGGGATAACTGTGGTGAAAAACAATGATGATGAATTGGTTCCCACCCGCATTCAAAACGGGTGGAGGGTTTGTATAGATTATAGGAAGTTAAATGCGGGAACCCGAAAGGATCACTTTCCTTTGCCATTTATTGATCAAATGATTGAACGTTTAGCATGCCATCCTTATTATTGTTTTCTTGATGGGTATTTTGGTTATTTTCAGATTGCTATTGCGCCAGAGGATCAAGAAAAGACGACATTCACATGCCCGTTTGGCACCTTTGCGTATCGACGGATGCCCTTTGGACTTTGCAATGCACCGACCACTTTCCAATGGTGTATGGTTAGTATTTTTTCGGACTTCATTGAGCATATCTTAGAAGTTTTCATGGATGATTTTACTGTCTATGGTGATTCATTCGAAAATTGTCTGTCTAACCTTGCACTTGTCCTTAAAAGGTGTGTCGAAACCAACTTGATTTTAAATTCTGAAAAATGTCATTTTATAGTTAGGCAAGGTGTTGTATTGGGTCATGTCGTTTCATCTAAGGGAATAGAGGTAGATAAGGCTAAAATCGATATCATTTAGTATCTTTCTTATCCCACATGTGTGCGGAAAGTGCGTTCTTTTCTTGGCTATGCAGGTTTCTACAGGAGATACATTCAGGACTTCGCCAAGATAGCATCCCCCTTGTGCAAGCTGTTGCAAAAAGAGTTCCGTTTGAGTTTGATGCACCATGCAAAACATCTTTAATCAACTCAAAGATTCCTTGACATCTGCACCAATAATCCAGCCACCGGATTGGAGCAAGCCATTCGAGATCAAGTGTGATGCCAGTGACTATGCAGTTGGCGCTGTTTTAGGACAAAAAGTTGGGAAAGCATCGCATGCTATATACTACGCTTCGCGTATCCTGAACGATGCCCAACGAAACTACTCCACCACTAAAAAGGAGCTTTTAGCTATGGTCTTTGCATTAGAAAAATTTCGCTCTTATTTACTTGGTACTAAAGTTATTGTTTACTCTGATCATGCAGCTCTTCGTTTTCTGATGACGAAGAAGGAGGCAAAGCCAAGGCTGATCCGATGGATACTACTTATGAGAGAATTTGATGTAGAAATCAAAGACAAAAGAGGGACCGAGAATCAAGTCGCTGATCACTTGGGTCGCCTAGTTCATGTTGATGAGGAGCTGAATTTGCGAGAAGAATTTTCTGATGAGCAATTTGAAACAACTACTACTAATAAATGCGGAATTTTTTTTTTTTATACTAAAAATAATACTATACATATACGCCCATACATATATGTATAAACATAAAAGAAATAATATTACTACATAAAAATAACTTAAATACTTGCTGAAAATATCATTATGCATGAAATAAAAATACTAAGTTTGATAATGCAAAATTCCCATAAATAAAAAAAAATGAACTTGTTTAAAAACTCAACATAATAAAAATAAATGTTTCTTAAACATCAACTAAAATCTGCGACGGTCACGGGATCCACTGCCAGCTCGCTCATACGTCCTCGCCACCGGTAGGAGCAACATTATAATCATCTGACTCACCTGCACCATATAAGCGTAGTGAGCCTAGGGGCTCAACATGTCTAACCCTTTATAGCAAGGTTAAAAATAATGCATCTCATAATTATACTAATACATATACATGTACATGCATGCATGCTCTTAAAAATATACAATGTAACTTATTACATGCAACGACTTAATTCATAACATAGCCTCATCATACTAATCATAACATACATACATAACTAGAGCATGACTTAATCAAAAATAACTGTGAAGGTTATATCCGTAAATGTGGCTCGTAAACATGAGCGACTGATCAGTCTGAGAACCATCGGATGTGGCGGTGGATAAATCCACCTCTATGCTGGTAGTAAACTACCTCTGTGCCAGTGGTAAAACCACTTCTATGCCGGTAGTAGAACTACCTCTGTGCCGGTGGTAAACAACCTCTGTGCCGCCACATCACTTCAATTTCCATAAAAATATTTTTCATGCTCAATTCTTGATCATAAACACATCATAAAATATTTCATGTATGCATACACTTAAAAATGAGTCCATAATATATATTTAATTATTTTCATAACATATATACTTATACTTAAAATAAACTTCATGCATAAAATAAATTAAATATATATTCCGGACTTAGTAAATTTTCATGGGTTGGTCCAGACTGCTGATCACTCACTCTAAGCTCATTAAACTTAAATAAAAGCCCAATAGAAATAAATTTTTAATTAAGTGTCATTAATCATAATTGGGCCTAAATAAAACATTTATGCCCATTAACTTAATCTAAGCCCAAAAATCATGTTTTATCCCAAATAACTTAATTAAACTTAACCAGACCTAAATAAAAATATTTAAGCCTATTAACTTAATTAAACCCCATAAAACTCTAGACTGGCCCAAAAATCCACTGACTGGCCCAAAAATTCCCATGGGCTCCCAAGCCCATAAAAATCATTGGGCTAACTTAAATAAATTATTTAAGGACCAAATTAAATTATTTGGAGGCCCAAATAATTTTCTAAACATTTAATTAACCCAAAAACAACTTAAACTCTTAATTACTAAAAAAAAGTAAAATACCCGAGCCCGACCCACCTAACCCAGACCCGAACACCCTAAAATCGACCCATGACACCCCAGACCCGACACGGACCCAGCCCTGGCCCAGTCCGACCCCATAATCCAGCCCGAACCCACACCCTCTCCCATATTCCCTCTCGGCTGCGTGCAGCAGCCCTGGACTGTCCGGCCACGACCGGCCGGACCACCGCCGGCAGGACCTTCCCAAGGTCCTGCCGGTCCTAACCTGGCTATGGGTCGGCTAGTTCATGACCATGCATGAACCAGCCGAACCACTTTCCCCAAAAACTAATGCCGTGAGTCCACATGCACCAATCCTTGCCCAGCCCTGAACCCGTTCGAACCAGCCCCTGACCAACCATTCCACTCGACACTAAGGACCCTCATGCACCCATAGGACTTGAACCAGCAGCCGTTCACACACCATGTCAAGAGGAAAATCGTGAGGAAGACAATACATGCAAGAAACACGAGGTTTCAAAAAAAACAAATATGAATCCTTATAAATTCAGAAAAAGACGCAGAAAAATATGAAAAACTCAGTAGATCCAACATAAAACGTTAATTAGCTTATATGGTGTTGAAAGGAAGGAATTTAAACATGCCTTGATGATTTATTTGAAGCTAAACGTGCGTGTATGGGTTCCGGGGCGACGAACTCCAACTTTTCTGAGGAAATCGGCTATGGAGGATGTTGGGAGGTGGCTGATCGTGAAGAGAGAATGGAGAGGAGGATGGAGTCGGCTGAATGGAGTTTAGGGTAAGGTAGGATAGGTTTTTTTTTTTTTTTTAAAATTTGATAATTATAATTAAATTAGGATAATAACTAATTTAGGATAAAATCATACCTAAATAAATATTTAAAAACTCAAACCCAGCCTATTAATCTGATAATAAACCAAAAATCCCGAAATAATAATTTAGAGGATTTTTAAAATTTAATAAAAGTCATTAAAATGACTTATTTTGGCTAAAAATCAACCCTTAAATAATTATATAAAATAAATACTAAAATTTTCTTGACAAAATACCTTAAAATAATATTTTAAGGCTCATAAAACTCATAAAATATTTTTGGCTCAAAAGTTGATATCTCGTCCGTCCACGGTCCCATCTACGCGATCAACTCAATAAAATTTTCAAAAATATAAAAATACAATAACTACGGGTTAAATGATAAAATAAATTTAAATGATGCATATAATTCACATAATAACATATATAAGTCATTTAACCCAAATAAAATTTTTAAATAATTATTTTCCCTAATTATGC
The DNA here is from genome assembly GCF_033568475.1 of Henckelia pumila. NCBI lineage: Eukaryota > Viridiplantae > Streptophyta > Magnoliopsida > Lamiales > Gesneriaceae > Henckelia > Henckelia pumila. Next base: position 139,130,303 of record NC_133122.1, read on the forward strand.
ATGCGAATTTAAGTATAAAAATTTTCGGGTGTTACAATTCTCCCCCCTTAAATTGAATTTCGTCCTCGAAATTCGACTGATCAAACTCTAATAACGGAGTCCTTCAAAATCCAATTTACTAAATCCACTATTACATATCTAGTTCCCAAGTTTCGTTATCCCAAAAGTCATGCTTCTGCTGCGCACTCTGATAAACAAAATATTTTATCCTTCCCAAATCTATTTATTTAAACGTAGTGACTTGAACGTCAAACTCAATACAACTTACTTAGTAACACCAACCATGCGAATCCTTAAGTCTCATCAAAGATTTCTTAAAAGAATAAGTTAGGATATACCGGTGATCAAGGAGGTGTCTGGGTCTGCCTCCTCTGCTTGCATGACAAACACCCTCTCTGTGGTGTTCTTCTTCCTGGGACAATTCATGGACATGTGCCCCGGCTCCTTGCAATGGAAACACACATTCGACCCACTCAGACACTGACCCGAATGTGGTTTCTGACACTTCGGGCAAAGTGGACCTCCTCCTGACTTAGGGGCCCCGCCCCTCTGCTGCTGCTGTGGTTGCTGCGGCCGACCCTGCTGGTTAGGGTCCTTAGATGGCCCCGTGAACTGTTTCTTCGCGGGTGGCTGCGAAGATGGTTGATAAGATTCCAGTTGGAACTATCTCTTACGCTATTGTTCCTTCTGCATATCTCTTCTCCCCTCCTCAGAGCGCAATGCTCTACTAACTACAGCCTCATAAGTAGCGACATCCAACAAGCGAACGTCATGCTTAATGTCAGCCCGTAACCCATCAAAAAACTGTCTCAATTTATCCGGTGCACTGTCAGCAATAAGGGGCACAAAGCGTCACCCTCTCTCGAACTATGTGATGTACTCCACCATAGACTTGTCCCCCTGGTGGAGACTCATGAACTCTCGGATCATGCGGCTGCGCATATTCTCAGTAAAATACTTGGCATAGAACATACGTCTGAACTCTATCCACGTCAAAGTAGGTAGGTTCACGCCCCTAACAGCGCCTTCCCACCAAGAGGCTGCATCCCCTCTCATCATATACACCGCACACATGACCCTATCAGCATCTGTAATCCCCATGTAGTCAAAGATAGACTCCAATGATCGAATCCACCCCTCAGCAATGAGCGGATCAGTGGTGCCTGTAAACTCCTTTGGTCCTTTCTTCTGGAACCTCTCAGCCACATCCTCATCATGTGTAAGCCTAGGTCGTGTCGCTTGCTGCTCCAACAGAGCAGTAATCCCAGCCATCATGTTAGCATTGGCCTGCTCCAATGCTGAGAGAGGGTTCTGCGGAGGTGGAGGTGGAGGTGGAGGTCCTCCGCGTCTATTCATCTGTCTGGGAGGCATTCTGCACCACCACGTTTTTCTTTACGTAAATCGCAATGCATAACTTAAGGGTTCTAAAACTTTACTAACATGAAAATCTTAAATCATTACATATGCTCCTTACAAATCATAAGAAAACAATTAAAATTTACAGACCGTTAGTAGGATTTCTGAGTTTCACGTGGCAGATAGACCCCTCCAAGGACCGTGCTCTGATACCAAATGAAACATCTACTACTAATAAATGCGGAAATTTTTTTTTTATACTAAAAATAATACTATACATATACGCCCATACATATATGTATAAACATAAAAGAAATAATATTACTACATAAAAATAACTTAAATACTTGCTGAAAATATCATTATGCATGAAATAAAAATACTAAGTTTGATAATGCAAAATTCCCATAAATAAAAAAAATGAACTTGTTTAAAAACTCAACATAATAAAAATAAATGTTTCTTAAACATCAACTAAAATCTGCGACGGTCACGGGGTCCACTGCCAGCTCGCTCATACGTCCTCGCCACCGGTAGGAGCAACATTATAATCATCTGACTCACCTGTACCATATAAGCATAGTGAGCCTAGGGACTCAACATGTCTAACCCTTTATAGCAAGGTTAAAAATAATGCATCACATAATTATACTAATACATATACATGTACATGCATGCATGCTCTTAAAAATATACAATGTAACTTATTACATGCAACGACTTAATTCATAACATAGCCTCATCATACTAATCATAATGTACATACATAACTAGAGCATGACTTAATCATAAATAACTGTGAAGGTTATATCCGTAAATGTGGCTCGTAAACATGAGCGACTGATCAGTCTGAGAATCATCGTACGTGGCGGTGGATAAATCCACCTCTATGCTGGTAGTAAATTACCTCTGTGCCAGTGGTAAAACCACTTCTATGCCGGTAGTAGAACTATCTCTATGTCGGTGGTAAACCACCTCTGTGCCGCCACATCACTTCAATTTCCATAAAAATATTTTTCATGCTCAATTCTTGATTATAAACACATCATAAAATATTTCATGTATGCATGCACTTAAAAATGAGTCCATAATATATATTTAATTATTTTCATAACATATATACTTATACTTAAAATAAACTTCATGCATAAAATAAATTAAATATATATTCTGGACTTAGTAAATTTTCATGGGTTGGTCCAGATTGCTGATCACTCACTCTAAGCTCATTAAACTTAAAAAAAAGCCCAATAGAAATAAATTCTTAATTAAGTGTCATTAATCATAATTGGGCCTAAATAAAACATTTATACCCATTAACTTAATCTAAGCCCAAAAATCATGTTTTATCCCAAATAACTTAATTAAACTTAACCGGACCTAAATAAAAATATTTAAGCCCATTAACTTAATTAAACCCCATAAAACTCTAGACTGTCCCAAAAATCCACTGATTGGCCCAAAAATTCCCATGGGCTCCCAAGCCCATAAAAATCATTGGGCTAACTTAAATATACTATTTAAGGACCAAATTAAATTATTTGGAGGCCCAAATAATTTTCTAAACATTTAATTAACCCAAAAACTACTTAAACTCTTAATTACTAAAAAAATTAAAATACCCGAGCCCGACCCACCTAACCCGGACCCGGACACCCTAGAACCGACCCATGACACCCCAGACCCGACCCAGACCAAGCCCTGGCCCAGTCCAACCCCATAAACCAGCCCGAACCCACACCCTCTCCCATATTCCCTCTCGGCTGCATGCAGCAGCCCTGGACTGTCCGGCCACGACCGGCCGAACCACTGCTGAAGGTCCTGCCGGTCCTAACCTGGCTATGGGTTGGCTGGTTCATGACCATGCATGAACCAGCCGAACCACTTTCCCCAAAAACTAATGCTGTGAGTCCACATGCACCAATCCTTGCCCAGCCCTGAACCCGTTCGAACCAGCCCCTGACCAACCATTCGACTCGACACTAAGGACCCTCATGCACCCATAGGACTCGAACCAGCAGCCGTTCACACACCATGTCAAGAGGAAAACCATGAGGAAGACAATACATGCAAGAAACACGAGGTTTCAAAAAGAACAAATATGAATCCTTATAAATTCAGAAAAAGCCGCAGAAAAATATGAAAAACTCAGTAGATCCAACATAAAATGTTAATTAGCTTATATGGTGTTGAAAGGAAGGAATTTAAACATGCCTTGATGATTTATTTGAAGCTAAACGTGTGTGTATGGGTTCCGGGGCGACGAACTCCAACTTTTCTGAGGAAATCGGCTATGGAGGATGTTGGGAGGTGGCTGATCGTGAAGAGAGAATGGAGAGGAGGATGGAGTCGGCTGAATGGAGTTTAGGGTAAGGTAAGATAGGTTTTTGTTTTTGTTTTTTAAAATTTGATAATTATAATTAAATTAAGATAATAACTAATTTAGGATAAAATCATACCTAAATAAATATTTAAAAACTCAAACCCAGCCTATTAATCTGATAATAAACCAAAAATCCCGAAATAATAATTTAGAGGATTTTTAAAATTTAATAAAAGTCATTAAAATGACTTATTTTGGCTAAAAATCAACCCTTAAATAATTATATAAATAAATACTAAAATTTTCTTGACAAAATACCTTAAAATAATATTTTAAGGCTCATAAAACTCATAAAATATTTTTGGCTCAAAAGTTGGTATCTCGTCCGTCCAGGTCCCGTCTACGCGATCATCTCAATAAAATTTTCAAAAATATAAAAATACAATAACTGCGGGTTAAATGATAAAATAAATTTAAATCATGCATATTATTCACATAATAACACATATAAGTCAATTAACCCAAATAAAATTTTTAAATAATTATTTTCCCTAATTATGCATGCGAATTTACGTATAAAAATTTTCTGGTGTTACACAATTATTTTCAGCAAGCGCCGAATTACCCTGGTACGTAAACATTGTGAATTATTTAGTTACTAATGTGTTTCCCTCTGAATTTTCAAGGGCGCAAAAGGACAAGGTGAGGAGCGATGCGAAGTATTATGTGTGAGATGATCCATACTTGTGGAAACACTGCGCTGATCAAGTCATACGATGATGTGTACCCGCGAGCGAGGTAATTCCTATCCTCACATTTTGTCATTCTTATGCATGCGGTGGCCACTTCGGAGCGAAAAGGACATCAAGGAAGGTGTTGGACAGCGGATTTTTCTGGCCTTCCTTATTTCAAGACGCATACCTGTTCTGTAAGTCGTGCGCTCAATGCCAAAAGACAGGTAACATCTCCCAACGAAAGGAGATGCCCCAACAACTTATTCTAGTTTGTGAGATCTTAGATGTTTGGGGCATCGACTTCATGGGACCTTTTCCAAGTTCATATGGGTTTATCTATATATTACTTGCTGTGGACTATGTCTCGAAATGGGTGGAAGCAAAGGCCACCCGTACTGACGATTCTCAAGTTGTTGCAGAGTTTATCAAGCATAACCTTTTCTCAAGGTTTGGAATTCCGAGAGCCCTCATCAGTGATAGAGGTACACACTTCTGCAACCGAACTGTGGCGAGTTTGCTTAAAAAGTACCATGTGACGCACAGGATCTCCACTGCATATCATCCATAATCCAACGGTCAAGCTGAGATTTCGAACAGAGAGATCAAATCTATCCTTGAAAAGACCGTGAACCCTACTAGAAAGGATTGGAGCTTGCGTTTGGATGATGCCTTGTGGGCGTATAGGACCACATTCAAGACACCGATTGGAATGTATCCATATCATCTAATTTTTGGAAAACCTTGTCATCTGCTGGTGGAATTGGATCATAGAGGCTATTGGGCTATAAAAAACTTTAACATGCAGATGGATGAGAGTGACGAGCATCGAAAGCTGCAGTTGCAAGAATTGGAAGAGATCCGCAATGATGCCTATGCCAGCTCCAAGATTTACAAGGACAAAACAAAGGCCTTCCAAGAAAAGATGATCTCTAGACGACACTTCAAAGTCGGTCAGAAAGTTTTGCTCTATCATTCCCGACTTCGGTTGTTTTCAAGTAAGTTATGTTCGCGTTGGAATGGACCGTTTGTTGTAACTAATATCTTTTCTCATGGTGCAGTCAAAATTCAAAGCTTGTACACATCCAAAACATTCAAGGTGAATGGCCACCGGCTTAAACACTATTATGAAGGAGTCCAAGAACATGTCGGAGAAAGCGAGCATGATATCTTTCCCCCATTCCTGAACGCGGCTTTGAGTTAGAATTGGGCGATAGTGAAATTTTTGGGATGATTCAAGAGCGGGGTTGGACAAAATTTTGCGAGCAACCTCCCCCCGCCGTAGTACCGATTGTTCGAGAATTTTATGCTAATGCGGCGGAGAGGACGGATAGCAAGGCAGTTGTTAGGGGGAAACTGATTTCTTTTCTACCCCATGAGTTGAATGCTTTATTTGAAATCCCGGAGGTGGATGATTCTTTCTATCAAAGCCTGAAAATCGACCCGGATTTGGATGAGTTTCTTGACCAACTGGCCTACCCTGGAGTTGTGTGGATTGACCACGTTTCCGTAGTAAATTTCAAGGTGCGTTTTTTACGTGTGCTTTCGGCCTCCTGGTATGCTTTTGTGACTCGGCGTCTGATGCCAATTTTACATTCTAGCGAGGTCAATCTTGAGCGCGCTCTTCTCCTATACGCGCTTGATATGGGATGGCCAATTAATGTGGGGCGCGTCCTTCATAGCGAGATCCACCGGTCGATCCATAATGTCGCAGTGGACCTCTACTTTCCCATGATCATCTCTTTTCTATGCATACGCGCTGGAGTTGTCATTTGTAATGATGAAGAGTGGTTGCAGCCTAAGCGACCACTCGACACCGCTTTTATCAAAGCCAAGGGGGCGTATCGTGTTAAGCATTTTATGAGGGACGACCACTTTCAACAACCACCAGCCCCGCCAAGGTCACCTCCACCTCCTCGTCGCTCTCAAGCCGATGCCATCCATGAGCTCACTGCCTACGCCCATCATCAGGATGCATATAATACGGTGGCGGCTCATAATTCGCAAGCTGTAGATGCTTTATTGTGAAATCTCACATTGCACTTTGGTCTTGATCCAAATGCCGTTCCGGCTGCTCTGCCATATCCGCCGCCTTTCCCGTTCCAGTATGCCGCTCTTGTCCTTCCTCTGGAGGCTGAAGAGGAAAACGCCGCCGACCATTAAACCAGGGGAGTTCCATTTTCATTTTTTGCATCTCATTCTGTTTAGTTGTTTGTTCATATTTTGTCTTGTAATGCATTGAGGACAATGCTTAGGTTAAGTGTGGGGGGGTTGCATTGTATGCATTTTGTTTGATTTTTGTTTCCTTTGTTTGTATTACATTTTTCTTGTGTTGTTATGCATCGTATTGTTGTTGTTGTTGTTTATGTTGTCAAAATGCATTAGTTGAGGATGAGTTATCTACCTATGATGAGATAATTGAAAAATTATGATTTTTTAAAAAAACAATTTACTCTTGATGGGATATGAGAAATCGTAGGTTGATTGTTGAATATTTTTAAGCACACATGTTTAACCAGGGAAGTGTAGCGATGTATTAGATTTTGTGGATGGTTGTTGGACCATTGCACGATAATAGGTGTTTGTGGAATTTGATAGTGCTTGAATCTTGATTTTTTTGATATGGCATACAGTTTCTTGGGCGCACCTTAAAATTTTTTGTTTTATGAAAAAGAGAAACAAATTTTTTGAAAACCAATTAACTCCATCTGGGTTGCGAGCGAGATGTTTGAAATCCTATTCATCTTGTTTGTGGCTAAGTATGCGGATTACATGGGGTTATTCTTTTGAAAAATAATATAACAATTCCATCTTGGCGTGAGATGTGAATGAAATTCTATTCACTATTTCATAGCTAAGTTTGCGGACTTAATGGGATTGTAGTTCCATCCGGGCTATAGACGAGGGGATTGAAATACGAATCCTATCTAGTTATAGCTAAGTCTGCGGGTAATTATTGGGACTTTTTAAAAATGTCGGGTGCAAAATTCGACGGTGCGTAATTATTCTCAAGGCAATTGTGTTGTGTTGAAAGATTGTTGGGAGGAGAGTTCTTGATGGTGAGGCTTACACTGAATTGTTATATGTCGGCGAACAGTCTTGAAACTTTGTCTTTTGAAGTTGCATATAGCTGGGGTAACTTGACACACACACACGTTCGCATTCGACTGAAGGTGTATCATTGATGATTGAGAGTAGCTATGAACTTGTTTTAAATATAAGTGGTTTTCTCTGAGGCTATATTATTGCATAATTCTCCTTACTTATGTGTTTGTTTTCTTTCATTTTGTTTTGCATGACTTACTCGAGGGCGAGTAAGGGTTAAGTGTAGGGGAGTTTGATAGTTATGTTTTTATTGCATTTGTTAGTGTCATTTTGTTGTCGTTTTGCATTTGTTTACATGTTTTATTGTTGCATTTTGTTCATATTGCATTTTTCGTGTTTGCATGATTGGTTTCTCGGTTTTGTGGTTAGGTTGTGCATCTTTGCGGAGATTTGGAAGGAACTTTGGAGTCATAGAAATGCTGGAATTTCTGAAGAATGTTTGGCCGCTCGATCTGCAGGAAGTTACCGATCGAGCGGGTGCTTTATGATGAAGACAGTAGGCTCGGATGTTTTGGCCGCTCGATCTGCAGAAGTTTACCGATCGAGCGGCGCGCAAGTTTTGAAGTCAGTAGCCTTGGGATATTTTGTTCGCTCGATCGGCCAATGTTTACCGATCGAGCGGGCGTCGCGATCCGGAAAGAATTTTATATTTTTGGAAACTTTGTTATTTTAGCCTCTATGCTTTATTAGACTCTTAATTCCATTCTTGAGGAGATTATTATCAGATTTTGAGACTCTCTCTTGGAGGCTAGGTTTTGTTCTTCAATTTTCTCTCAAGTTTTCTTCTTTTCTTTGAATTATACTTGAATTTTCATGAATCGTTGTGGCTAAGTTTTAATAATTGGTAGAGGGAGACGAAACCTTGATATATTTTATTCATGAGATTCGATTTGTGATGTTTAATACTTGTTAAGTATCAATATTTGATCTGGTTTATTTCATGTTTGTATGCGAGATTTTAGGATTGGTCATCTTAGGATTTTGTTTTGCAAGCTATAGCTAAATTAGAATTCAAATCCGTAATTGTTTGAATAATCTAATTTGCGAAGCAACTACGTTTGATATTTTCTGTTGTTGAATTTATTAAATTGTAGGATCAATTATTGACTAGGCTAAATACAACCGCTGGTGTTTGTGTTTTCTAGGTTCGTCAGTTTTACTAGTTTGAATGCTACCGTGGATTTAAATCTAGATTGCTGTTATCTGGGTTAATTTATTGGTAAGGGTTAATCTAGAATGCTGTTTTCTAATTAACTAAAATTAAGGTGAAACAGAAATTTGATTTTCAATGACGAATATTTAATAGGATTAATTATTTTTAGGGAATCGATGATTGAATGAATGAATATCAAGGGTGTAGTCGACTGATACCAAGTCTCGTCTCTTATTGATTTCTCCAGTTTAATTTTCAATCTTGCATGATAGTGATAATTTGAATATTTAATTGCTTAAATTTCTTAGTAGTTAGTCCAAACTTCAAAACCCCTTTTTATTTATTTAGAATGCATTAAATTTACCTTTCCTCGTGGGAACGATTCCTACTCACACTACTACATTTTTTAGTGATTATCTGATTGAGTCGGGTAATTTGGGCGTGACACGATCAAGCGCTACCAATAAATATGTTCTAGTATATACGACGATAGTATATCTCTGGCGAATAAAGAAAAGATCGTCGTTTGAACATGTTTTGGATTTATTGAATTATTTTTGAAAATTCTGAATTTATGGGCTGTTGATTTCGAGTATGGATGGTGGAAATTGATATGAACATTAGTTTAGATGATTGATACGATAATGAGAATGCGTTTGGAATTGTCGAATTCGAATAGTTATTCTGCCGGTTTGAATTTCGGTTACATGATCAAGTTGTTAGATTGTTAAGCTGGGATGAATTGAAATAGGATTGACAATTGATGATATTGAATTATTTACCAATATGTCTCAGAATTGAAATGAATACTATCGACTTCGAATCAACGAGTTTGAGTTCGAATGATGATTATTTAAAGTGTTTGAAGTTGAAATGAGACTTGATCAATTAGCAGATTATATGCAAAATCCCCAACTTCTGATATGATGAGTTATGATGTTATAGATGCTTTTATATGTTGGGTTTGAGTTGAGAAAGATTGATTTATTGTTATATCGAAACAGGATTGAAGAACGAATGTCGTATGAACTTGTTATGTATTTCAGAATTTGTCTTCGATCATATGGCTATTGATGTAGCTGATATATGATGTATTCTTGCTGATATAAGTAGCTTGATTTGCTATTTTCATATTGTATTGAAGCTTTTCAAGCTCGGAAATTCAGCGACGAAACTGGAATATAATAGATCAAGAGTTACAACTAGTTTGTACCTTGAAGATGGAGTTGTGATTGAGCTGAATGTTGATGGAGCTTATTTGATTCGACTTATTAGATTGAAGAGCTTTGGAAACTCGAGAACGACATGTATAAGATGAAATTGAGAGTCAGGGATTTTGAAACTCCCGAATAAAGCTTCTTGAGTTGTCCCGAGAAAATCACATACTTGATTACTGTTTATTCTTGATTTAGAATTGATTTTGTCGATCCATTTCAGGTAGTGTATTTTTATTGATTATGATATGATTTGATATGATAATGAATTGATTCTTTCCAAGGTCAGATGAAACCTTATTTTCACATTAGATGTGACGATGATAGATGGATATCCATGTCAAGATTGGATACGAATCTTGATGGCAAAGATTTGATATGAATCAATTCTTGATATATGCACGCTATTTATTTTGAAGATTTGATTTGATATGATTCGAGTTGATATGATATTAATTTTACCGATATACGTCTTTTATACTGGGAATTATATTCTCACCAGAGTTTATTCGGCTGTTGTCTTGTTTTATATGTGTGCATGACAACAGGTGGGGCAGAAGCTAGCCAAAGAGAACTTGGGTGGCTCGAGAGAGAGATGTAGCACGTGGTGACTCGGGTTTAGAAAAACTTGTTGTCTTTAGAGGTTGTCAAGCATGTTAGAAACTATGCTATTTGATTTTGTATTGTATAGATCTTTCATGTTTTAATTTATGAGATAGATGTACTAAGCTTGTGGGCTCATGTATGAGAATTAATATATGTTTATCCCTGTTTCCAAACTGGATTTTGGTGTTTGGAATTAGTTTGGACAGCAACAGAACAAGAGTTGGTTTACTTATTTTTCGAACAGAGCATGCCCGCTCGATCAGTAGGATTTGACCGATCGAGCGAGGCCTGTTTTGGCTGGAACCCGAGAATAGCAACTTTTTGCCCGCTCGATCGGTAGGATTTTACCGATCGAGCGAGGTGCTGAATTTTTTTTTAAAAAAATTCTTTTGATCTTGTTTTAGTTTATTCTTTTAAAGGTATGATTAATTGTTCATTAATCGTGTTTTGCCCTTAATTCGATATTAGCAACCCGAGGTCCCCATAGTATGTGTTCTATTCAGAAGCATGAGATTATATGTATATTATACTGAATTGTATTTTATAATCTTTGCATTATATATTGCTTCTGTTCTAGAGTAAGACAAATTTTGCATACAGAATGAGAACCTCACACTAAACAGAGCAGTATTGTGGTCTCTTTGTGAACCGCTAGATACGATGCTTGTACTAAAGAGTATGTTAGTTGAACAAATCTAGAGCTATTATTCATCAACTCAGCAAGATACAGAATGTACTATGGCTAGAAAGGGGCTAAGTTAAAAAGTTGGATCAGTTGTTCAAGTGAAGAATATTCAAATGAACATAGAACCAGCCTGATTGTATATTAACTTCATGTTGTAGCAAGAAGTTGGTGGATTGTGCAAAAGACCTTGTTATAGAGCAGATGTACCGAAATGGTTTGGCAGGTAAGTAAAATTTTTTTTTTTGTTCTGTATATGTTAGAGAAGATAGAAAAGCAGAATTGCCAAACAGAAGCATAACAACTTGAAAGAGTTGATTGAAGCCAGTGACAGAATAAAGAAACCACGAACTGGTTGTACAATGAAGAGTTGAATTTTATTCACGCCTCCGTAGTTGCGACAATTATGATCATCACCTTCACTACAGATTCCATAGCAGTATCGCTATAAAGGAAGAGATAGTGACAACATCAACAAAGATCGATTCAGCTTAAAAGCCCGCAGCTTAGATTCCTTAGATGATATAGATCAAAAGGAAATTCGAATGGCAGATAATCTCATAGGCAATAAAAAAGTATAGAATATTGGGCTCAAGTTGCACTAGGTAATGAGATTGCAGGTAAATGAGTTAATTCCATTTAACCTGCTTATATATTGACTGCATAGCATATATTCATAGATTGGTGATTTGTTATGCTAAAATCTTTATCTGTTGAGCCTTTATTAATTGTATTTGCTGAGATTTTGCCTTTGATTAGATGGAACATATTTGAAAGAGTAGTCAGAGAAGATGGAATACAAATTTGAGGAAATAAGATGGAAGTGGATGCTATACGATTTGGGTATTAAGCTAAGAGACATTATAGATATTAAGGCAATAACTGAGTATCAGTTACATATTGATTGTTTCAGCACAGAGATTAAGATAGATCAGCAATAGAAGTGACTATAAATCAATGATATGAGTTTCAGAAAGTAAAGTTTCTATTATTTTGGTACTGATTATAACAAGATAAAAGTAGAAGAATGTCGGAAGAATTGTAGTCAATGTACTGAATTAGTATAGAAATAACCTAGAATTGACAGATATATCAGTGGTTAGACTATACAGAAAGTATTCAGATTAAATATTCCGATCTTTCTATGAAATGAAAGGAGTTTTAGATTGAGTGGTGACTAATACGAAGGTCTTATGACAACTCATATAGAAGAGCACTACTTGAATTGAAGAACTACAGAAATAGTTAGTATATTACTTAGAGAAGAATTATCCTAGTACCAAAATGGCTATTAATTCGATGACAATGCATTAAGTTGAAAAGATGATATTAGACTATTATCATTCAGAAATTTATAGATACACTCTCGAGAATAAGAAAAATCAGTTATGGTTGAGTCTTCTCTTCAATTTTGCTGAAGCTATTATGTCACATAAATCACGATTCTTGAATCTCTTGCTATCGATTCTGAGGTTTGTTATTTGATCTCGATCAATTTTTATAGACTTTTATTTATTTTCTAGAGTCTTATTTGATTCACTCGCTGTCATTCAGAATATTTGATTTTGACTGACATTTATTTGAGCGAGTTTCTTTGATTTGAAATTCAAGAGTCATTGATTATTTGATGTGTATATTCCGTATATCTTGAAGTATTTGGCTCGTAACTGATAGACACTCAGATTCAGAGTAACAACAAGATTTCTGGGTTGATTGCATGATTTACCATTCACTTGGAAAATAGAAAGAAGAAACGAGATGAATGCTTGATCAAGTGAGTACAGATCTGTAAATTTTGTACTTGAGTTTCTAGACAGATACTCAAACAATCATCATTGTTGCATTCCAAGCTAAGTTAGATTAGTTTGGAAAGATTAAGCAACATTGATATTAGATCAAGCAGTTAATAATTCGATTGAGAATGCTAGATTAAGATATAAGATAAGATAGTAGATCAGAACAGATGAGTTTTGAAGTGAATAATCGTTTGATTATGTCAGATATTCTAGATATGAAATATCAGATTCTAAAAAAGGCATATTACAACTGAATTTATATCCTTTCAGTTGTTTAACCATGTATGAATTACATGTATGAAGTACTGGGAAAGTAGTAGTGACAAAAGAAACTTAAAGCAGATCCAACAGAATTGAAATTTCCAATACTAAATTTCCAGAAAAAAAGCAGAAAAGAAGAACACAGATGGTTTCTGTAATATATTAGTTACGTAAAAGCTGAAATAAGATCAACTTGTCGCAAGATTTTGGTTCGAAATAATGGAAATCGTCATGATTTTGCGATTTAGATTGTAGTAGATTTCGACAGATTCAAGAATATGATGTATTACATATGATACAGATATAAAGAGATAGTTGTTAAGAAGTTAACAAGATGATAAGATTACAGGAATTATTGAAATATATTGTCAAGATAGAGACTTTAGATTTGTTTTCTAGATTGTGGCACTGATTGTCAGATGTTCTGAGTGCTTGGTTGTATGAGATTTCATTATACCATTCTTCGATCGATGGATCGTCAGATGTGACTATCCAGATTTTCGAGGATATACTCAGAACTATAGTACTAGATTCGGTACTAGTTTATTGATTATTTTCCACTTGATTACTATAATTCCTGTGACAGCTAGTTGATAGATAGAGACAGTGTTTTGTTTATCAGGTGATAAGAAAAGAATAATTGTCTTTATATTAAGACGATATTTCAGAAGTATCAGCTATCAGCTATCAGATCAATATGAGTCAAGAAAAGATAGAGAATGTGTAAATATATTCGAACAGAGCAAGAACCAAGCAGAATCAACAGAGATAGCAGAAGAATAACAGATACAGATTTTGAAGCTTGAACAGAATGATCAACAAGAAAATTTGTTTTATAGCACTATCCAATTCCGAGAGAGATTTCAGAAGTGAATCAATAATTGATTCTTGTGAGTATTTAATCTAGCTTATTGATTAATACTCAATACAGAATTGGTAGATATACGAAATGTGATCCATACGCATAAGATGAAGAACATCAGCTAGAATCTTTCCTACGATTTCAATCAGATAAAGCAGAAGCCGATAATTTTAAGTGAAACAGAATAACGAATGCAGAGTTAGGTCACGAGAAAGAGCAACTCAGATATAAGTTGACTCCGTGATTACAGAACAATGAGAATAGATATAATTGCAGAAGCAATCATAAAGAAGAATAAGATACGATATAAAAATAGATATCTAAAGCTCACAGAATTGAAGTAAATATTACTTCAGTTAGCTATACAGCTTACGAGATTCACTAATAAGATCGAATGCGATTTCGAGGATGAAATCATTCCTTAGAGGGGATGAATTGTAAGGCCCAAAAATATTAAGTTATTAATTACGAGATTTAAGATTTTAAATTCCAAATATGAGAATATATGAATTGTAAACTTTACGGAATTAGATATTTAAATTTTGGGTAGAAAATTTTTAATTTGAGGATTTACGGATTTTAAGATTTTAATATCCGAAATTCTTTAATTAAAAGAATAAATATTTTATTTGATTATTTTTGGGATTTAATATTGTAATGAGTTAAAGTATGAAAGGGATTTAATTAGAAGCATAGAATTGAAGGACAAAATTGCAAATATCGAGAAGTTCAAGGACTAAAATGTGATAAGGTCCAAAATGATTTAATTTTAATCCAAGAATATTTAATTTAAGAATATTTAGAGTTTAGAATTAAATTTTAATATTCTTAAATTATTTAGGATTGAAATTGAATTAAATAGCTTGTTCGGAGACTGATATGCAATTTTCCAAAAGTCCAGGGACCAAAATGAAATTTCCTTGCAAGTGGTCATTAAAGTGTAAGAAGGAGGAAAATAATCAGATTTCTCAGCCCAAAACCCAGCAAAAACCGAGAGAAGAGGGAGAAGGGTTCCAAGTTCAATTTTCAACCTTTCAAGCTCACGTAAAAATTGATCCACTAGGTAGAATTTCCGATTGATCGTATATTTGCGATCACAGCTCCGAGTGCTACGTTTTGACGTAATTTTTATGAAGTTATACCATGTTTGAATTTTATGATATTGTTGGAATTAAGATTTGATTGAATAATCATGTTCTAGTATATACGACGATAGTATATCTCAGACGGATCGAGAAAAGATCGTCGTTTGAACATGTTTTTTATTTATAGAAATATTTTCAGAATTCAGATTTTTGTGAGCTGTTGGTCACGTATATTAATAGAAGAATTGGTGATGATATAATGTTTAAATGATGGTATGAATGATGTTTGGGCTTTCGGAATTACCTACTTCGACCTATTACGCCGTCGGTTTGCAATTTAACCCGATATCAGCTATATATTGAACTTAGCACTAAATTCCAGATTTGAGAATGATCTTAAGCATATTGTACACTTCATTTCAGTTGGGAATTGAAGTTATCGAAGTCGAATCGACGAGTTCGAGCCATTTGAACAATTAAAGTTGAATCAAGACTTTGATCAACTATCAACGTCGATGAGCAAGCGTGGAATAAATAGACGTTCCGAGATGCCATCTGATTTGAAGATGGAAAGCTTGAATATGTCAACACTACGATTGGAAGGTATGATTCGACATTATCCTCGCTAGGTAGAACAACTCGAGAACGTGGTGATTTTTGAATTTTTCTAAAATCACATACTTACGTGTTTAAGTGCTCTTATGTGATTTAATTATTATTATTGCCTTGCATGATCTTTGAATGGTGTATTCAAGATGCTTATCAGTATGTATATGATTTAATGAATCAAGATTATGTTGCATTCATCTTGAACCCCTAAAAAGCATAGAGGGCAGATTTGCCTAGATTGCGAAATGACGTTTGGAGAACTATAGTTGAGTGGCACGGATTGTAAATTCGCTTCCAGAGCTAGATGACTCACTATAGTTGCACCTAAATAAGGGGACTTGAAATATTTGACGCCACCTTGATTGGGAGAGTCGGTGGTTAGTTAAAGATTTTATTTCCCGGGGATCCCAAGAACCAAGATTTATTCTTATCAGATTTGATAGCCTATTCCTTCAAACATGTATTGCATTTATGCATTAGCCTAAAGATTTCTATGGTTTAGAATATGCGTTTATAAATTCTAGCTTGTTATTATATGTCATTCAAGATGTGAATGTGTTTATATACTTGATATGAGAGTGCTAAATATGAATAGATATGCTATAAGAATTGAGTATGCATTTATGATTTTACATGTCCTTACATGTTGGGAAATAGATAGCATATAGAGTTATTATGTGTAAATTAATGTATAAGCATGTCTTTCATACTGAGATTTATTTTCACCAGAGTTATCCGGCTATTGCTTTGTCTTTGTATGTGTGCATTGCAATAGGTTGGGCAGGAACGAGTCAGACGAGACTTGGTTAGCTCAAGATTGAAGAAGTTAGAAGTGGAGACTCGGGTTAAGATTTAGCAGATTTTTTTCTCTTTAAATGTTGATCAAGAATATTCAAATGTTAAGTAAACTATGTGTTGCAGAATACATGTTGAGTAGGTTGTATACTCTAGTTTTCTCATGTATTTAGATTACTATATGATGTAAAAAATACATGAAACCATGTTTGACAACATGTTTAGAACTTGATAACAATGTATGTGCATGTTTTAGATTGAAAATAGCAAGCTTTGAAAGAGATTACACAGAGCAAAGGCTAGCTGCAGAAACAAGGCAGAATACTGCCTATGGCAGCGCCCGAGCTGCATAAAATTTTTATGCAGCTCGGGCGCAGCCCAATGCTGCCCAACCCGTAGGTTGGGTGAAAGGGTGCCGCTCGAGCGGCCAAATATGGTAGCTCGAGCGCAACCCCCTCTTTTATTAAAAAAAAAATTAAAAATTGAATCTTTTTGCGACGTGATTTTGCGTCGCCAAATGTATAGTTTTGCGTCGCCAAATGGCCTGGTTAATTTTTGTTTTTTTTAAACAGATTATATGTTTAATTGATCAGATTGATTTTTGTAATCGTGTTGCTTATTTATCAGATTGATATTGAATGTGTCTAAGAATTGAGATTAGCACTCGAGGACCCCACAAATACATTAGAGAATCAAGGTACGATCGTTTCTTGGAGCCTATTTAAGACCGAATTTCTTCAACAGATTTCTTTCCAGAAATCGACCAGATATAGGGGTAGCAACATAAGAGATCATCTTCAACCAAGGGGAAAACAATTCAAGAAGTCTGGGAGTAGTTCTTCTAGTTCCAGTGATTCAAAACAGTTTGGTTCAAGACAGAGTTCAGGATCTTCAGGTATGTCTTGCAGAAAATGTGGAGGTCGTCACCTCAGTGAGCGGTGTTAGGGAATTTATGGAAGCTGCAATATCTGCCATCAGACTGGACACTTTGCTAGGAGATGTCCTCAGCGTAGTACCGATGGATCTCAGATTGTAAGTTCTTTTAGACCGATAGTTCATCCTGAGATGCAAGCTTCTGTAGTTCACTAGTTTCAGCCGCAGCATCAAAATTGCCAAGGAGGTTATTAGAACATGAATCAACCTCCGATGCAACAGACACTAGCCTTTGCTCTTACCGAGAATCAGATTCAGGCTGCACCTGATGATGACATAGCAGGTAATTTTTGATCTTTGATTATTCTACTTTTTTATTGATGGATATGGGTGCTTTTCATTCCTTTTCCATCCGAAAAATTGGTTTGATGCTTTCGTTACCGTCTGAGTCGTGGCCTGCTGTTGTTGCTATTATTCGCCTTTTGTGGAGGGATTGTATTCTTTGAGGTTAGTTCGGAATGCCGAACTTCGATTTGATAGGAATAAGATTGAACTAGGAAGTATCGTACTTAGGTTATCAGATTTTGATTATATTGTCTGTATAGCTGCTTTAACTAAGTACATGGCAACTGTGAGAGGTTTTCGGAAAGTTGTCAGATTCAGATCCGAGATGATAGATGAGTGGAAATCTTTCGGTAAGAATTCTCGATTCAAGGATTATTTTGATTTCTGTTTTAGTGATGACCATTTTATACAGAAAGGTGAAGAAAGATTCTCAATATTTGCAGTTGATTTCCTAAAATTCAGCCCAAATTGGTTGATTTAACCGAGGTTATAGAATTGCTGACATCGTCTCGGGTGAGATTCCGATTTGACTCCGATTTGTGAGGATAGAATTCATCATCGACTTAAGATTTGGCCTTATCAGCTGAGAGTTCGAGAGAAGGATGTTACTAAGACCGAACTCGGAACGAGGTATGGCCGCTTTGAATTTAAAGTCTTACCGTTTGAATTGAAAACTCTTCTGGAGTGTTCATGAGTCTTATTAACCGAGTCTCTCAGAAGTATTTCGTCGAAATCATGATTATCCTTATCGATTATTTTGTTATCTATTCGAAGATTCGTACTGATATTTCAGGGTATTTGAGAGTTGTCTGCAGATTTTGCGTGCCGAGCAGTTGTATGTTATTCTATTGAAGTGCGAATTTTTATGGGATCGAGTTGTCTTTCTCGATTATTTATCCCTGGAGATGGATTTTCTGTTGATCACTGCAAGGACGAAGCTGTTATGAATGGACCCAGACTAACATCTGTACCTGAGATTGAAGAGGTATGAGTACCGCGAGTTTATATCGCAGATGATTGAGGGATTCTATTTTTTTTCGAAGCCGATTACTCAACTAATTTCGAAGAATGTGCTTTTTTCTGGACCGAATCTTATGAGACTAGTTCTTATTGACTTGAAGAAGAAATTGCCCAAGGCTCCAGTGTTCTTAATTTTTTTTTTTGTTGGTGATCTTACAGTTTATTACGATTCTTCTTATCGAATTTTGGGAAGTGTTCTTATTCAGAGGAAGCACTTGATAGCTTAGGCATCGAGGCAGCTGAAGTCGTATGAGACTCGATATTTGATTCATGATCTTGAATTGGAAGCTATCTTATTGCTTGGAAGATCTGCATCACTACCTTTATAATGAGATTTCCGAAATCTTTTCTGATCTTAGAAGTTGAAGTATTGTTTTCGCAGTCCGAACTGAATATGTGACAGAGAAGATGATTAAATATGATGAAGGACTTTGACTGTGGAATCTAGTTCTATTTCGGGAAATTAAATGCAGCAGCTGATGCTTTGAGCCGAAAGATCTGTTCTCTATTTTATCTACTATCGATATTTCTATTTTGATCGATTATTATTACACTTTTTGATTTAGAGTTAGGAGTAGATAGGAGTTCAATCAGAATTTTACTGTCAAGCCGAATTGGATTTGAGTTTGAAGATCAAAATAGCACATAAATCTGATCCGAGCATTCAGTATTCGATAGGAAAAGTCAGATTGGGATACAAGTCTGAGTTTCAGATGGCCGAAATATATTCGATGATGGAAGAGTCAGATTTAGTGGGAGCAGATGACGAGCGATGTTTCGAAGTATTTCTTCCGAAATTTTTGAACTGTCAGCAGTTGAAAGCAGAGAGAGAGTAACCTCATTGTCTGTTGTACAGTTTATCTGTTAAAAGTGGAAATGGGATTACATTTCGATCGATTTTGTCACGAAACTACCACGATCAGTGTGAGATTGAGATTCTATCTGAGTATGATTGACCGATTGATAAAATCTGCTACTGTATTCCGTACAGAATGATTTTCAGACTTGATCAGATGGCCGATATTTTCGTCCGAGACGTTGTCTGATTGTTTGGTCTGTTAGAGTCTATCATTTCAGACCGAGATCCTCGATTCACTCTTTGAATTTTGACTCAGTTTTCAAGAGGTCTTTGATATTCGATTACATCTGAGTACATCTTTAATCCTCAGAATGACGGACAGCCAGAGCGGGCGATTTAGACTTTAGAGGATATGCTGAACAGTAGTGCTTGACTTTGGCATTCGTTGACAGGATTCTTGATTCATGTGGAGATTTCGTACAACGAAAGCTATCGGACGAATATCTTGATGGCATCTTTCGAAGATTTGTATGAAAAGAAATGAAAATCTCATTGTATTGGGATGATTTTTTTGAGTCACCTCAGTTGGGACCAGATATGTTCGAGTTATGACTGAGAAGATAAAGATTATTCTGATGAGAATGAATATGACTCTTGTTAAACAGACAAATTATTCCAATTCCAGATGCAGACCTCTGTATTTTGATTAGGGAGACCGAATAGTTCAGAAGATTTCTACTTTCAGAGGCTTTGTCAGAAATGAGAAAAGAGAGAAGTATTCTCCAAGATTGATCGATTCTTACTAGATTTTGGAGAGAATAGGCAATCTTGCATACGGACTTGCACTTGTTCCGTCTCTTTCTGGTGTTCACGACGTATATTTTGTATCTTTGTTGCCGAAATACCAACCCGGTATTTCTTATATTCTGTAACCGATGAGATCGAATTTTTATGAGACAAAAATTTGCCTTGAAACGACCGATTCCGATTCCTGACCGAAAAGAGAAGTAGCTCCGAAATAGACCGATTCAGTTTGTGAAAGTGGAGTGGATTCGATACGGAGTTGTAGAGGCGACTTGGGAGACAGATTCCGATATGAAACAACGATTTTTAGAATTAATTCTGATAGGTGAATTCTTATTGCAGTCTTTGATTCTATCTCTTTCTTATATGATTTAACTGTATTCGATTTTGAGGACGAAATCAGTTCTTAGAGGGGGAGAATTGGAACGCCCCAAAATTAGCCTAATCGAGATTTTAGGATATTAATGTTGATATTCAAAAATTACAAAATCCGAGGGTTGAATTGATATTTGATCAAGGACTAATTTGCATTTTTTGAGAAATACAGGGACCAAAGTGCAAAAAAGGGATTTATTATAACACTTGGCCTCTACTTTATTGACTAAGCATTCCTCTTCCTTTCCATGTTCTTCTCCATCACGCCTAACGCCATTAACGCCATCTTCAAGCTTTTGATTTCAGTTTTCGCTTGATCCGCCCGATAGAAATTAAATCCGAAGGTATATTCACGATCAAGGCATCGAAGGCTTCGTTCTATCATAAGTTTTTATTCGATCAATTGTACTTCATTTTTGGGATGTTATTGGAATCAAATGACTTTAGGATATGTTGTTCTTGAGCTAGCATAGATCGTATATTCGAAGTCGAATAAAAAAAAAATTTTGTTCGGAATTGTTATGATTTTTGGTAGCATAATTCGAAATAGGGGTTTTAAGATTGTTGGATTTTGAGTTGAAGTGGATGGATTGTAGTTTTTTTGGTTGATATATTACTGTCTGTGGTTTTTCAGTTAGTCAAATTATAGCCGTTATGTCGCCGGTTTGAAATTTTAGAATTTAGGAGATTGATTGAGTTTTTGGGATTGATTTGTATTGGATTGTTGATATTGAGCTCTTTTGTATCTTTGCACAGATTTGGTTGAAGATTGTTGAGTTCAGAGTTCCTGGAATCTGAATCGTCGAAGAATTGATTGAGAATTGGTAACGAGTTTACCTTAATCGTTGAATTACGATTGAATGGAATTTTGATTGGAAGTTCTTGTTCTTGTAGCTTGTCCAGATTGGAAGCTTCATCGAATCAAAGAAAAGGTAAAAGTTGGCATGGAATCGAAAATGGACGAATACTCGAGTTTAGATTGATTCTCGAGTCCCTAAATCACATACATGCATGATTACTTATTTTGATTGATTACGTGTTTTAGTTGAATGTGTTAAGATTTTATATGCATTCATCTTGAGCCGACTTGCTTGATTACATAAAGAATTAGACGAATTAGGGAATATAGTCGAGTGCCATTGGTCGTCAATTTTTACTCCAAAGGCCCGATCAACTCTCTATAGTTGCTCCAAAGTCTAGAGGAAGCGAGATATGCTGCATTCACCTCGATCGGGAGAGTCGGTGAGTTGTGGTGATATATCTTGGCCTCGAGATCCCAATGGAAGAACGAAATTCCCTTTGATTATCAAATTTTAGATAATCTCAAACCCCGGAGACATGCATTGCATTTTATTGCATTTCAAATTGAGTTGTTGATATACTACTTGAAATTACCTGTTTGTTATTGTTATACCAGGTTTGATATACTTGTTGATATTACTTTCCTTGTTGCTTTTACTGGGAATGTTATTCTCAACGGAGTTATCCGGCTGTTGTCTTGTTTTGTATGTGTTCTTGGCAACAGGTGAAACGAGTTCGAGTCAGAGGCAGCATGACTAGATCGAGTTTGGAATGATAGAAGTGAGGACTTGTTTTAGAAGTTGTATTAGCTATCGAAATTGTTTTGCATTATGTTGTAAAAGATAATACACGGACCTGGGCACGGAGGGTGAACGGGGTCCGTGCATGCTTTTTTTTTAAAAAAAATTCTTTACCTTTTTATCCGGACTCCCTGTCGATTATTGAATGATTTATTTTAATTAGATGATTAGAATCAAGGTACTCACATTAAGGATAAGCTTAGTGGTACCAGGAATCTGAAAGAATATGTACTTAAGCCTGGTGGTACAAGTTCGATTCCTGGGGAGGTCATGAAACTCCCCTTTCCAGATGGGGAGAAGTCCGATGTGTTTGAACATGGCTGGGCCGGCCCAAGAGCTGAGGCGAATTTGGCCCGAAGAGGCAAGAGGGTGTGGGTCCAATCCATTACAAAAAAGGGCGCCCTTTTATGCAATGTCCTGGGTCCTAACCCATCTTCGGCCATCATCGGGCTCGGGGTGGCCGGCCCAACCATACTCATGGTCTTCTCCCCACTTGGCAAGGGGAGTTTTTGCCCTCCCCAAGAATCGAACATGTACCACCAGGCTTAAGTACATATTCTTTTAGATTCCTGATCAGCTTAATGGTACCAGGAATCTGAAAGAATATGAACTTAAGCCTGGTGGTACATGTTCGATTCCTGGAGAGGGCGAAAACTCCTCTTGTCAGGTGTAAAGAAGATCATGAGTATGGCTGGGCCGGCCGCCACAAGCTCGATGATGGCCGAAGATGGGTTAGGGCCCAGGCCATTACACTATCCCGAAGGAGACTCAGCTCAATATTAATATAATATGCGAATGCAGCATAATATATCAAAGTAGTAAAACATGTATTATGGCACATAAAATGCAACATATAAGCATGCATACTCGTTGGCAATCTCAGTCAGTACTTACCCACCTCTCTAAGGCAGTCCTAGTAGCATAAGTCTAGAGAGCAATCCTACATGTCAATAATTTCTTATCACTATTACTGATCTAAAAGTCTTAACTAAGCTAATAGAAACTCCGTAATTAATAATATTAGGATTCTAGGATTATACCCACGTCTGTCGTCAACCCTTTGTTTTCGAATTCCTAACTCCTAGGCACAACTCCGCAACAAATCCCGTAGCACCTTGCTAATTCTAGACCCTCGAGTATATGGCTAAAATCCTAAGAATATACACTGAAATGTACTGAAATATCTCCAAACACACTCCAAAAGTGACCCCTATTTATAGGCAAGGGTTTAGAAACTCCGATCCCTAGTTCGAAAGCTCCGAACTCGCAAGTCTTTCACGTGTCGAACTGTCATGTTGGGAAGCTCCGATCTCTTTCTTCGGACGTTCTGATCTCATGAATGTTGAAAGGAATTTTAATTATTTGAATTTCCATCCTTTTGTGTAATTGATAATTATTTGGTTTTGCCTTCTAGACAAAGATAGGAAATATGGTAAATATTCTATAAAATTTGAAATAGACATAGGATAGATATTTTTACCTTTATTAAATTATATCTTGATAAGGAATATAATAGATATATGTTTTTGAGATATTGTCAAAATATGATTTGATATATATGATAGAGGTTTATCCCTATTGAACATTATTTAATTATTCATGTAAGACTATATCTAAGAAAATCTTCTAGCTTTGGATTCAAATCTATAAAAGCAGATTTCCATGCATAAAAAAATATAGACTTCAGATGACAACTCTCAAGAGAATTCAGTGAAGAATTCCAGCCGAGAAGTTGAAGAATATTTCTGAACAAGGTTTTGCAACCTTCGTTGTTGCTTTCCACGTGTTATCGTTAGTGTTGAAGACATCGGAGACAACACTTAATGCATAGTATTGTTCGATGATTTTTGTTGTTCTTCAATTTAGGCCTACGGGAGTTTCATCTTATTAGTATTATACTCTGATTATTTATGATGCAAGTTTGATTTCTCAACTTGTTGAAAAATTTAGGATTTAATGTTTTTTCCATAAAATCACTAGTATTAATTTGTAAGACTGATCTACACTTTTCTAGTGGTTCTTTAGCCCTAAGGCACCTGCACGCGCTTTTTTCTCGTGCTAAATTAATTTTGTGTGTTATTTATTTTAATTTATTTATTTTCCGCTGCATGTTATCTCTGGTGTTGTAACACCGCGGACAACACTTATGTGTTGTTTAACAAATTGCATACAACACTTTCTTGCAATTGGCATCAGAGAAGGTTCTTGATTTTACTAAGTTTGATTCGGGTTTTTTCTCTGTTGTTGAAAGTTTTTTATGGAAACTCCGTACTAACGTTGCAATTTGTCCCCCAATCTTGGATGGAAAAAATTATGCCATCCGTCCACCAATCTTGGATGGAACAAATTATGGCCCATGGAATTTAAAGATGAGCATATACATACAATTCATTGATTCCAAAGCCTGGCAACGTGTACTAGATGGTTGGTCACCGCCGATGAAATACGATGAAATAAGTGGACCCAAACCAGTGTCACAATGGACGACTGATGAAATTTATTCGATTAATTTCAATGCAAAAGCTATTAATGTCATGTTTACTTTTGTTGACATGAATATGTTTTGTATTGACCTTTACCCGGAATCACCTACTAATCAAAAACTTAGGCATGCAATTTAAAAATAAATAATCATAATTAGAGTAACTGTGGAATTAATAAAAAAATCCTAAACCAGCAGAATACAACCGAAAAATAAATCCAAATAGTACAACCCAATCAAAATAACTTAATAAATAAAACCTAGTGGCTAACCCTGAAAATCCTGCCATGGTCACCACCTACTCTCCAAATTCTCAGGAGAACAACATGCATCTGGCCCGTCGAATGGGGTGTCCAAATAACAAAAAATAACTAGACGTGAGCGCTAAAGCTCAATACGCTAGTACCGATAAACAAACCATTAATGTGAGCGCTAAAGCTCAATACACTAGTACGGGTAGAAAAATCAGAATCTGCTCAGACTAGTCTATGATGTGAGCTGTAATCTCGGGGAATTAAACCATTGGATGCAACCACTCACTCCTAACTGGACGTAGACCAAAATTCCCCAGAACACTAGAGTCTGACAAACCCGTCGACCTTAGTGACTCTCATTGTCAAAACGTCCTAAGAAGGGTTGATCACCCTATAACACTTGCTTATCACGAAGGAGATCCAAGCTCAATATGAAATGCACATGCAATATAATATCTCAAAGCAGTAACATACATCATGTCAAATAATATGCAACACATAAGCATGCAACCCGTTGGCTATATCAGTCAGTACTTGCGTACCTTTTTAAGACAGTTCCTAGAAGTACCCATCTAGGTTCCAAGCCTACCATGCAACACTACAATTCATAATAACCATGCATCATTTAACATGCTCTAAAAGCCTTAATTAAACTATAGCATACTCCATATTTCTATAAGAAGTTAGAGCTATACCTTCTTCTGTCATCAGTATGTTGATTTTGAGTCCCGTATAGCTTGGGCACATGTAGTGACCCATATCCGTGATTAACGATTAATGAGTAATTAATCATGTAATCATGTTTGGGTTAAGTAAAACGCGGTTAAGGAAATTCTAGGAGTATTAACGGAGCCCAAAAATGGATCCAGGACACTCAAAATTGGTTTAAAGGGTTCCAAGACTCGAGTGGGATCGGAAGCAACGATCTAGGATCGGAGCATCCGATCGACGATCGGAACGTCCGATCAAGAACGGAGCTTCCGATGGCTATCGGTGACAGGTGTGTGGTTGCATGTGGACCAAATTGACACGTGGCGAACGGAGCATCCGATCGGGAAACGGAGCTTCCGATCTGCCGGAACGGAACGTCCGATCGAGGAACGGAGCTTCCGATCGACGTATATAAATATAGGGTCCGAGCTCCTCATTTCTTGCCAATTCCGAATTCCTCTCCTTCGCCCTAGTAGCTCTATTTTGGGCTTTGGGTACTCTTATTTTAGATTTGGAGTAGGAAATATACTTTGGTATAGTCAGACAGTGTCTGACATAGTAGCGGGGCAGTGCTCGTGTAGCGGAGCAGTGCTCGAAGCTGTGGAGCTGCAGCAGGGGTGTGCCCTTAATTGCGGGATAGTCGCCATCAGTGGACTGACAACGGACGCAGGTATAGCTATGGTCTCCTTAAATTATTTAGGAGTATGCAATAGCTTAGTTAAGGCTTTTAGAGCTTATTGAATGATGCATGAATATTTGCATTGTAGAGTTGATGATAGACTTGGAACCTAGAGTGGGACTGCTAGGATTTGCCTGTAGTAAGGTACGTAAGTACTGACTGAGATGACCAGCATGATATATATTATATGTGTTGCATAAGTATGTGCTATATGTTTTACCATGTTTTACGGCTTTAGCACATGCATATATTTTTACGGACACTGCATCGGGATGATGTGAGTCATGACAGTTTCCATCAGTCGAGGCGATTCTTCCTGAGGATTCGTGTCTTGGGAATATACGAGTACCACGCGGAGTCGCTCTCTAGCCCGATACTGTGTATTCCAGGCGCCCAGAGAAAGTGATTTAACCCTGATATTAAAGTCATTTATGTGTTGCATATATTATATATATCATTGCTTTCGTATTGAGCTTAGAGCTCACGTCCAGTGTTCCTGTATGTCTAGACATCCCATTCGACGGGGT
Source organism: Henckelia pumila (assembly GCF_033568475.1). Classification (NCBI taxonomy): domain Eukaryota; kingdom Viridiplantae; phylum Streptophyta; class Magnoliopsida; order Lamiales; family Gesneriaceae; genus Henckelia; species Henckelia pumila. The sequence goes on from NC_133122.1 coordinate 139,157,351, forward strand.
AGTTGTAGGTGCATGGTTGGGCACCAGGAGCTTGGAGTAGCCAGTGACCAGTGAAGACAGCAGGTTTTAGCTGTAGGTTATGCATTTAAGGTTATTTATTCGATTGGGTTGTATAATCGAATTTATTTATCCGGTTGTATTCTGCCGGTTTGTTTTAATTTAAGAATTCCGTAGCAATTTATTTAATGCATGTCTAATTATGCTCCTAAACTCTGATTAGGTAGTGGACCCGGGCTGGGTCGCTACATTCATTGGTATCAGAGCATATACATGCAAGAGACTTGGGATATAGTACTAAGACTTTGGGTTATCCTTGTAGGATTGGTGAGACCTAAGGATTATTTGGTTCTTCATTTTCAAGGTTTGCGGCATAAGTCTTCGCTATAAGGAAGGCAACAGTGATGAGAACACCGGTAGTAGCATGAATGTGCTGACTACAGCTCATCATTTGATGCATTGGGATGCTGATCGAAGAACATATGGCTTCCAGCAGGAAAAGACTGGGAGAGAAGAAAGAGAATATCACGTCAGATATCTCTGAGGGCTTTTTGGAACGAATGGTGTGTAATAACCCATGTGGTTCCAGTCCGAAGAGATTCTCCACTCGTAGTTGGAGAGATAGTCATTTAAACTCATGCAGAACATGGTTTTTCCGGTGTGCGTGTATCGATGCTTTTGGTACGCGTACGGGAAATTTCATGTTCAAAAGCATGATTTAGTTACAAGAAAAAAGCTGACGGTAGATCGTGAGCATAAGAGGTCGATTGACATGCACTGACGCAGAGCATAGCTGGTTAGCTAACACGTGCCATTTCTCCGGAGTTCTTTGCGGGAGGACATGTAGAGAGACTTGGACGGGAGTATGCTTGTATCGATGCGTGTGTCGATTAGAAGCTTCATGCTCAAGGAACGAAGACTAGTACGATGATTTAAATACTGTATTGTTGTAGTTGTAAACAGTGTTCCAGTTGTAATAAATCATCAGACTCGGTTGTATCATTCAAGTTATTGATTGTACATTTTGTATTTTTGGAATACTATAATTGTATTACATAGGGATTGTAATCAAGAAATTGTACATAACTTGAAGCAATGATACATGTTTTATTAATCTAGCAATTCGTGGATAATTGCGTGTTTTTGCTAAGTTTAGCATTGATCCTAGTTGATTAGTGTTCGACTGTGGTGACTCATGGGATTTGAGTAGGGCCAATGGTGATTGTGGACTTGCGGTTAGTCTAGGTGTTTTCCTAGGATTGACCTAGTTAGTCAGTGGACTAAGATAGTGCCAGCGATAGGTGGACTCATCTAGAGGCATGGGAATATTGTTCGTTTTCGGACATTGGATTTTGTTCTAGTTTGTTTTCTTAGGACAGTAGACTGTCTGACCTTCGTTAGATTGAGACTTGTGATGATGGGTTTTCATCAGGATGCCAGGTCCAGTATATACCAAGAGTTGTGGACTATGATCATGACTAGACGTGATGGGGCGTGACTGTTGGAGAACGCGACGATCAGATCAATCAGAATTGATACCCGGTGCAGCGGAAGTTTAAAAATTTTATATGCAACGATTCCATAATGGGTATCATAACCTTACGATTAAATTGTGTGTGTAAAAATTAAATAACAATTATAAATTTTTACCTTCAATCTCGAAGCGAGATTTTGGACACCAACAGATTGCTCTGCCTTGTTGTATATCCCTGGAACTGATGGACGAACTGTTCTTCAATCAGGTCCACGAACGGATATTTAATCCCTCTGATAGATTGCACTAGAAAATCTATCAGAAGTTTCTACGAAGAGATTAACGAATTTGATCCGTTAAACCAGACTGAAATTCAAAATTCACAGACTGGATTTTACCGAGCAGAGGGGAAAAGGGGGCGGCCACTTCAGAGGAAAAATACTAGGGTTTTTCGAAAATTTTGTGACCTGTTGTATATAATTTCTGTACTGCAATAACTTATTTATAATGTAGGCCACTAACAGCTTAGGGCCCATTAGTCATAAGTTCAAGCCCGACAAGCAAAGCCCGCATGTTCAGAAATTAATATAAAATTCATCATGACTCCGATTGATAAACCGATTTCACCAATGTGCACAGAAACCATTTCTGCACCTTTTAAAGTCAAGATAAATTTTTCTGAATCCGAATTCAGTGATTTCCAAAAATGCCCATCCCTATGTCATTTTAGGAAATCTTACTCCTCTACTCTTAATTAAGAAGTCCAACTTCTTTGTTCATTAAATTTAACTCTTTACATTTAACTATCTCAACGGGGATTAAAAATCCATTACTCTGTGTGACCCTCAATGGTTCAGGGATACAGCTAGCCGTGGGCTCACAACTCCTTGTGACTCGGAACAACAATTTCCGACTTGCCCATCGAATCATGGTAAGAGCGTCTAGCAACATCGCCCCATGATTCCCTAGGTATCACTGATAGTGCCTGCAAGAACCAATAGATTTTGGTTAGCGTACAGTACGGTCCCTTCATCCATATATCCCGATCGAATCAACAACCATTGGTATATCGAGAGTCGTTCGAGATTCGATAACTATGCAATACATCTTGAAGATCAAATAGTGACATCGCATGTGCTACTAAGAAACCATTTCTTAAATCACATCATGTACTCTGGCCAGAGATTCGTCACACTAATATCTCCTCAGATCGCATAGGATATCCACACTCGCAAGTATGTGGTGAATCCTTGACAACAAAGCATCGACTCCTATATGTGTTGTAACTGTACCCAATCCCGACACCTGATGACCCCAATAGAGTCGGTAAACGAGTCAAAGCACAGTACTAGCATATAGAGTCTCAATGATGTTTCAAATAGTAAGGACTAATGGTGTACAACCAAAACCGCGGACTTTATCCACTCGATAAGTGATAACCACTTGGAAAGTCCGGATAGGGTAGTTCGATCATTCATCGTATGAATATCCATTTGCATGCTTCGATCATCTCTATGTTCCTTACCAATGAAACGTGGTACTCTGCATCGCAAATGCTAGTCTCAAACTCGAGCGATCCTTATCCTTATTATCGGACGGCTCAATCGACTAGGAACAGTTTAGAATATACAGTAACTATAAGATGTGTTTCATGATAGACATCTCCATGTTCTACCACATCTTACATACACTATAGTATATTCAAGGTCTTTATCAAAACAACAATAGTATATCACAATATAACAATATGAAGAAAGATAAAGTCATTGCCATTAATAAAAGTGTAAATTATATTTAAACAAAAGATTGTTTATACAAAGAGTCATCAAAGCCCTTAGCCACAAGTTGGCTCACCGGGCACCCACTCTTTCAATCTCCCACTTGCCCTAAAACCAACTAGTCATACTACGTAGACCCATTGCTTCGCGATGTTTGTCAAATAATGGTCCTGGCAAGGGCTTAGTAAGTGGATCAGCGATATTGTCTGCAGAGGCCACTCTTTCGACAGTGATGTCTCCTCTTTCCACAATCTCCCGGATGATGTGGTATTTCCTCAGTACGTGTTTGGATCTTTGATGAGACCTTGGTTCCTTTGCCTGAGCAACGGCACCCGTGTTGTCACAGTACACCGGGACTGGACCAACAACTTCAGGAATGACGCCCAACTCTTGGACGAAATTCCTCATCCAAACGGCCTCTTTAGCAGCAGCTGATGCTGCAATGTATTCTGCCTCAGTGGTGGAATCCACTGTGGTGTCCTGCTTGGAACTTTTCCAAGAGACAGCACCGCCATTGAGCATGAACACAAATCCAGAGGTTGACTTCGAGTCATCCACGTCACTTTGGAAGCTAGAGTCGGTATAGCCTTCCAATTTTAGTTCTCTTCCTCCATATACCATGAACATATTCTTAGTCCTTCGTAAGTACTTAAGAATATCCTTCACGGCTTTCCAATGCATTTGACCGGGATTAGCTTGATATCTGCTCGTGACACTCAGAGCAAATGCTACATCCGGTCTGGTAGAAATCATCCCATACATGATACTACCTATGGCTGACGCATATGGTACATGTGTCATTTTCTCTATCTCTTCATCAGTCTTGGGACACATAGACTTGGATAGAGAAACTCCATGACACATGGGTAGATGTTCTCTCTTGGACCCATCCATTGAAAACCGTTTCAATATGGTGTCGCTGTAGGTTGATTGAGTGAGTCCTATCATTCTCTTAGATCTATCTCTATAGATCTGTATCCCTAGAATATAGGATGCCTCACCCAAATCCTTCATCGAGAATCTACCTGATAACCATATCTTTGTTGACTGCAACATCCCTACGTCATTCCCAATGAGTAGGATGTCATCAACATAAAGTACTAAGAATGTCACAACATCCTTAACTACTTTCTTGTACACGCATGGTTCCTCCGGGTTCTTGATGAAACCAAAATCCTTTATTGTTTCATCAAATTTCTGGTTCCAACTTCTTGATACTTGTTTTAGACCATAAATTGATCTCTGAAGCTTGCATACCTTATGCTCGCTTCCCATGGATGTGAACCCCTCAGGCTGCTTCATATAGATTTCTTCCTTAATGTCTCCATTAAGAAAAGCAGTCTTCACATCCATTTGCCATATCTCATAGTCATACCAAGCAGCTATGGCAATAAGGATTCTTATAGACTTGAACATTGCAACTGGTGAAAAGGTTTCATCATAGTCAACTCCTTGTCTTTGAGTATAACCTTTCGCCACCAATCGCGCCTTGTAGGTCAATACCTTACCATCAGGCCCAAGCTTTCTCTTGTAGATCCATTTACACCCTATTGGAACAATTCCATCGGGAGGATCTACTAAAAACCAAACTTGGTTTGTATGCATCGAATCTATTTCCGACTGCATAGCTTCAAGCCATAAATTTGAACCCGCATCAGAAATTGCTTCCTTGAAGTTTCTTGGATCACATCCAACATCGGGTTCATCTTGATCCCCTTCAAGAAGAAGACCATATCGAATAGGAGGTCTAGAAATCCTCTCGGATCTTCTAGGTACAGGCGTGTCTATCAATGGTTCCTGAGGTGTAGGATCGTTATTTTGTATTTCGGGTTCTTCTCGAATTTCTTCGAGTTCCATCATCTTGCCTTTCTTATCCAATAAGAACTCCTTCTCCAAGAAGGTGGCATTCCTTGAAACAAACACCTTTGTTTCAGCAGGATAATAGAAATAATATCCGATTGAATTCTTCGGATACCCTACAAAATAACATAAGGTGGATCGACTATCCAACTTATCTCCCACTGTCTGCTTCACGTAAGCAGGACATCCCCAAATCCTCAAGTACGAATACTTAGGAGCTTTGCCATTCCATAACTCGTATGGTGTTTTGTCCACTGCTTTAGTGTGGACGTTGTTCAACAACAATACCGCCGTTTCAAGCGCATAGCCCCAAAACGAAGGTGGAAGCTCAGTGAAGCTCATCATGGATCGAACCATGTCCAACAAAGTTCGATTACGACGCTCCGATACACCATTCAGCTGTGGTGTCATAGGAGGAGTCCACTGAGAGAGAATCACATTCTCTTTTAGATAGTCCAAAAACTCGGTACTTAAGTATTCTCTACCTCGATCCGATCGAAGTGCTTTAATACTTTTACCTAGCTTGTTTTCTACTTCAGCCTTGAATTCTTTGAACTTTTCAAATGCTTCAGACTTATATTTCATTAAATATAAATACCCATACCTAGAATAATCATCAGTAAAGGTAATGAAGTAGGTGTGGCCATATTGAGTACCAACTCTAAATGGACCAAAAACATCTGTATGGATCAAATCCAATAGATTTTGACTACGCTCAGGTTTCCCCTTAAAAGGAGATTTAGTCATTTTTCCTTTCAGGCAGGATTCACAAGTAGATAGAGAGTTAATATCAGACATATCAAACATGCCCTCTCCCACTAGCTTGTTAATCCTCCTTGAGGAAATATGACCTAGCCTAGCATGCCAAAGGTTTGCCGGGTTTTGGCTATCGATTTTTCTTTTGTTTGTTGTTGCCGGTTTATCAACATAATTTATTGGAACGTCTTTTAGTTTTAAGTTATATAGATCATTTTCAAGTTGTCCATTTCCAATCAAACATTCATTCTTGTAAATATTGCAAATTCCATTCACAAAATTGCAAGAATAACCATCTCTATCAAGCATAGAAACAGAAATAATGTTTTTAATCAAATCCGGAACAAATAAAACATCTCTCAAAAGTAACTTAAAACCGTTCTGCAAAATTAAATAAATATCTCCCACAGCTTTAGCTTCAACTCTGGAACCATTTTCGAGCCTCAGCTGGGTCTCACCCATTCTAAGCCTACGACTTCTTGTCATCACCTGCAAATCATTGCAAATGTGAGATCCACATCCGGTATCCAATACCAAAGAAGTAGTATTAAGTGAAACATTTATTTCAATATAGAACATACCCTTCGCAGTTCGCAACTGCTCTAGATATTCCTTGCAGTTACGCTTCCAATGACCGGGCTTCTTGCAGTAATGGCAAACATCCTTGGACTTTTCCATGTTTGAAGCCTTTGTCTTGTACTTCTTCTCGGGTTCGATTTTCTTGGGTGGGGCAGAACGTTTCTTACCCTTTGTACTTGGCCCTTTCTTAGCAGAAGAAGAGGAGCCCACCAAGAAAGCCGGTTTATCCTTCTTTAAAGTGGATTCATATGTCACAAGCATATTGATCATCTCTTCAAGGGAGGCCTCTATCTTGTTCATATTGAAATTTACCACAAATCCGTCAAACGAAGAAGGAAGAGAAAGAAGTAGTAAGTCCACATTGAGTTCATGCTCCAACACCAAATCAAGGGTTACCAACTTCTGTATGAGCCAAATCACTCGTACCCCATGATCACGGACCGAAGTCCCTTCACGCATGCGACACGTCATTAACTCCTTTACAGTAGCGAACCTTTCAGCCCTCGATTGAGCCCCAAAAAGTTCCTTGAGTTGTACGTGAATGTCAGCAGCATTCACGGTGTCCTCAAATCGCCTCTGGAGTTCATCAGACATCGAGGCTTGCATATAGCATTTGGCCTTGATATCATGGTCCCACCATGTATCAAGTTTGGCTAACTCTTCCGGACTTATGTCAGCTGGTGCTTCCTTCGGAGGAGATTTTTATAACATGTAGAGCATCTTCTCCGATGTCAAGACAATCTTCAACTTACGGAACCATTCCGTATAGTTTGCGCCAGTCAATTTATTTTGTTCGAGGATCGAGAAAAGTGGATTACGCGAATTCATCTTTATGAAATACTGAAAAGAAATAGACAAATATCAGTGATTGTTTAATTAATTTACTAAGACATAAAATATGGCGAAATTTATTTTATGAATGTCACTCCCACTATTTTAACGATTTCACTACCCTCAAGTTAAAACGGGAAACTGTTTTCCTTAGTGAGAACATGGAGTCCAATTGACAAACTATGGTCCCGAATAATATCAGTCAACCATAATTTTCAAAAGGTAGAGCCCAATTGCTTCCAAAGCAACCTCCACGTTTTTATCTCATGTCCAATAAGGGCCCAATAATATGACGCCGTTTATTGTGACATGTCAAGATGACCCATCAATATTAAGTTGTGATGGACGGTCGCCATGTGGATCCCCCAATAATATGAGCCGATCCCATGGGAGTTCCACCCAACTTACAACATGTGTCGATCCAATGTACAACTTTCCGACGAACGGGTCCCCCCAATAATATGAGCCGGACCGTATCCGTGGGTAGCATCTCATACATTGATCGTTGATGGAAGGTAGGAACATTTAAACAAATTTAAATTTCCTTTATTTATCTTGATATCAATTTTAAATCATATTTAAAATGAGGGATTTTAATTTTGAAAATTTGTCTCATCATTTTTAAAATTTTGTATGCTTGCCGGATTCACACAATTTTGTCTAAAACATGCATACAACAATAATATCACATATTATATAGGATGATCGATTCCATTTCTAATCGACTCGTGGTTGCCAATCACGAGTCTTAGTCCAATCCTAGGTAATATGCAGTATGCAATGCAATCCTATTACATTGAGCTTCCAATTTACATTTCTTCTGTCTTTATTGTCTGCTAGGCCCACCTCCATCTTCAAATCTTGATCTCCCACTAAATCTAATGTATTTACAATAAATAACAATGACAAGTAGGGGATACATTTTTAAGGGGTGGGAACGGGCCATAAACCAAGCCCACTTTTATTACATATGAAAATTCATATTGGGCCATAAACCAGGCCCATTAATAAATCCAACAACAATAAAAACAAATGTAAATTCCTAACATACACCTACAAAATTGGTCATGGCAATCGATCATCCTTATCCAATAACATTTAATTCAAAATTAATTTATTGGATAACATGCAATGGCAATTTAAATTTAAAAGGATAAAACCATATTTCATATATAAAATCTTATTTTACATACAAAATCATATTTTATCTTTTTATCAAATAAAATCATATTTTATCTATAAAATCCAATTTTATACATAAAATCATATTTTACTCAATATATCCATAAGATCATATCTTATCATCAATTGTACCAAAAATAATTAATTTCAAAATTTAATTTAACGGATAAAATATTTAAATTTTCCAAAAATTCAAATTTATCCAAAAATCAATTTTAAAATTTTCGGACTCGAACAATTCGATCCGACGCCTCGTGGACCAATCAAAAACAATTTTCGATCGGACCAAAAATAGAATTTTAACATATTAAAATTTAATTTAAAATTAAAAAATTAATTGTTCCGCGGGCCGCCCGAGACATTCCCGGGCTGCCCGCGCCCCAAAGGGCTCGGGCCGGGCAGCCCGGCTGCCCCTAGGGCAGCGCCGTGCGCTGCCCGGGGCAGCGACCATCGCTGCCCCCCCCCCCCCGGGCAGCGATCCAATCGCTGCCCGGGTTTTGCCCGGAAAAAAAATTTTAATTTTTAAAATATTTATTTTGTTTCAAAAACCGAGGCTTAAAAATTTTTTGTACAATCGATTAATTTAATCGCTTGATCTGAGCAACCTGGCTCTGATACCACTGTTGGAGAACGCGGCGATCAGATCAATCAGAATTGATACCCGGTGCAGCGGAAGTTTAAAAATTTTATATGGAACGATTCCATAATGGGTATCATAACCTTACGATTAAATTGTGTGTGTAAAAATTAAATAACAATTATAAATTTTTACCTTCAATCTCGAAGCGAGATTTTGGACACCAACAGATTGCTCTGCCTTGTTGTATATCCCTGAAACTGATGGACGAACTGTTCTTCAATCAGGTCCACGAACGGATATTTAATCCCTCTGATAGATTGCACTAGAAAATCTATCAGAAGTTTCTACGAAGAGATTAACGAATTTGATCCGTTAAACCAGACTGAAATTCAAAATTCACAGACTGGATTTTACCGAGCAGAGGGGAAAAGGGGGCGGCCACTTCAGAGGAAAAATACTAGGGTTTTTCGAAAATTTTGTGACCTGTTGTATATAATTTCTGTACTGCAATAACTTATTTATAATGTAGGCCACTAACAGCTTAGGGCCCATTAGTCATAAGTTCAAGCCCGACAAGCAAAGCCCGCATGTTCAGAAATTAATATAAAATTCATCATGACTCCGATTGATAAACCGATTTCACCAATGTGCACAGAAACCATTTCTGCACCTTTTAAAGTCAAGATAAATTTTTCTGAATCCGAATTCAGTGATTTCCAAAAATGCCCATCCCTATGTCATTTTAGGAAATCTTACTCCTCTACTCTTAATTAAGAAGTCCAACTTCTTAATTCATTAAATTTAACTCTTTAAATTTAACTATCTCAACGGGGATTAAAAATCCATTACTCTGTGTGACCCTCAATGGTTCAGGGATACAGTTAGCCGTGGGCTCACAACTCCTTGTGACTCGGAACAACAATTTCCGACTTGCCCATCGAATCATGGTAAGAGCGTCTAGCAACATCGCCCCATGATTCCCTAGGTACCACTGATAGTGCCTGCAAGAACCAATAGATTTTGGTTAGCGTACAGTACGGTCCCTTCATCCATATATCCCGATCGAAAATTGGTATATCGAGAGTCGTTCGAGATTCGATAACTATGCAATACATCTTGAAGATCAAATAGTGACATCGCATGTGCTACTAAGAAACCATTTCTTAAATCACATCATGTACTCTGGCCAGAGATTCGTCACACTAATATCTCCTCAGATCGCATAGGATATCCACACTCGCAAGTATGTGGTGAATCCTTGACAACAAAGCATCGACTCCTATATGTGTTGTAACTGTACCCAATCCCGACACCTGATGACCCCAATAGAGTCGGTAAACGAGTCAAAGAACAGTACTAGCATATAGAGTCTCAATGATGTTTCAAGTAGTAAGGACTAATGGTGTACAACCAAAACCGCGGACTTTATCCACTCGATAAGTGATAACCACTTTGAAAGTCCGGATAGGGTAGTTCGATCATTCATCGTATGAATATCCATTTGCATGCTTCGAACATCTCTATGTTCCTTACCAATGAAACGTGGTACTCTGCATCGCAAATGCTAGTCTCAAACTCGAGCGATCCTTATCCTTATTATCGGACGGCTCAATCGACTAGGAACAGTTTAGAATATACAGTGACTATAAGATGTGTTTCATGATAGACATCTCCATGTTCTACCACATCTTACATACACTATAGTATATTCAAGGTCTTTATCAAAACAACAATAGTATATCACAATATAACAATATGAAGAAAGATAAAGTCATTGCCATTAATAAAAGTGTAAATTATATTTAAACAAAAGATTGTTTATACAAAGAGTCATCAAAGCCCTTAGCCACAAGTTGGCTCACCGGGCACCCACTCTTTCAGTGACCCTATGCCAGTGTTACTCTGGGAGTATTTGTACTTCAGAGGATTACCTGGGAGCCTTTTGTGCTTCAGGAGATGGCGGTGGGAAGGCTACTCAGTCTAGGGATTTGGCAGTAGTCACAACAGGGTATGACCTTGGATTAGATATCACAGGTTTGATATTGATGGTTCGATATCGTTTGATGTGTCAGAGATATCAGTGATAGTATTCTGCTGTGGGAACCAGTCTTGGAGGGATTTCCTTGACACGTGTGAGCTCTGAGCAGATAGATTTAATTTTTGACCGATGATTACTGCTAGACGTGTGGATCTAGTAGGTGGATGGAATTCTACCAACAAAGACTTGTGGTTGTCATCAGAGTTGTGGATAAAGTTTTCTTGAGATAGGAATTATCCGAGATCCAGGATGGGATGCAGTTTCGAGACTTCAACTCGAATACAAGAATTACTTCATGATGATTGATTTCATCAAGTGTCGGATCATATGATAAATATTGTACAAGGATTATTGAGATCTGAGAGAAGCATGGCCTATACCTGTGAAGCCTTGGTGATTGTCCAGGTGGGATATCGTGGTAAGCTATCCTAAGTCTTGAATTGTCGTACAGTCTTAGCAAGGAATATGATCAGGAGTGCATTCGAAGATTGTGGAAATCTTTGGTATTCGTTAGTTATGCTTCTTGGACTTAGTTTGTCTTGATGTTCATCTCGAGTGAACAAGACAACGAGTAGTAGTGCTGAGACGGCACATGATTTGTGTTAATGACTACTAGTGGTTAATGATTAACTTTGTCAGAGTTAGATCGATTAAGTTAGTGTACGAGATAGCTGTCAGTAATAAGACACGAGATTGTGTCATTAGATTACTAATAGCTATGGTTCGGTTACCAAGCGTGGGTTTGTTGAAACTAGAGAGTTTTGAGTAATCCAGTGTTTGGAATAGTAGACTTGGGACAGTCGAGTCAAGATTAATTGATCGAGCCACTTAGGTGTTGACGATCAGTGGTTATCTGATTTGATAAGTGTGAGTATCAATCAGTAAATCGACGAGGTCGATTAGTAAGTCCAATCGGTGATGATTTGGATGTAGCAATCGAGAAATACTTGGGATAGTATTTTGTCGTTCAAATGCTTAAGAGATGAGTACTTGGTACAGTCTCGGAGCAGGTGGTGCTTTGAAATCTCTAGGTTGCCAGAGATGAATTCACCAAAGAGTTTCAATTGACTTGAAGGGTCAAGTTAAGGGTTAACTTGACAGGAGACACAAGTGAAGGAATTGGTAACTTCCAGGGTAGTGCTTTTGTGATGATGTCTTAAAGTGTACCATTGGAGTTTGGGATCCAACGAGGATTGGATACTCATATGGACATCAGTTGTATGATCGCGAGGTGTGACATTAGCTGGGACCTAGTTCTCGAGATCCAGCAGAGGGTGTCACTAATTTTTAGCATATGGTGCGTAAGATCATTGAGACGATCGAAGTAGTCATTGATCGACTTAGTGGTCAACAAGATTGTTGTGGGAATTGAAGACTTCGCAAGACAGCGATGCAGCGACTTTGTTCTTTCAAGTTAGTAAGTCACATCCGTGCAGACTGTTTGTCGAAGATATTACATTGCAGCAGTAGACAATAGTCGGAGGTGTTATATGTGACACACTACTCTAAGCACAAGTGTTTCCCAGGATTGGATAGGGAATCGACGAATTAGTATTTTCATTTGCTGAGACTGATGAGTTCAGCAAGGGAAGCTATTTGACTATTGAGAATCCGTTGGGATTTAGTCCCAGGATCAGTGTGATTAACCTTGGGAGGTTTGTATGCGATGATGGTATCATCAAAGACTCCGAGTTGAGTTATACCAGGCACTTACAACTGTCAAGTTTCGAGACGGTATAGGAAGCGTTTCCATATGTCTGTGTACTGTGGAATGTCCCAGTCGAACATATTGGTGGGAGCTTGCCTTAGTCTTGATTTGTATACAGTGATTGCGAGTATGTATAACTATCGGGGGATGTCCATCGATGGAATTCATGGGTGAATAACCTATGATTGAGATGATGTTAATCATCAGAGTCTAGAAATGACGTAGCGTCATTGTTGGTGAGTGATGATGTTTTCATCATAGCAGGGTGCTGAGGTATACTAAGAAACATGAACGGTGATTGGTATTAGACTGGATAGTTCCCAGTGTTGCCCTTGGGAAGCTGTTTTGCTTCGGTGAGGCATGGGGAGGATAATCAGTCTATGAAATCATGTTAAGCAGTTATATTTCAATATAACCCTGTGTTCTTTAGATTCTCTTGAAGAGGATTAGAGCTTTGTTGTATCAGCACAGTGTTGAGATTAGTGTTTCCTCACTAGAGGTGTTGGGCACTGAGGACTTTTGGTGATTAGTGGATTGTTGTATGCTTCGTGATCAGTAAGATCGTGATTGTGACGAAGGACGTATAAGTGCTGTGGCACGTTAGTGTCAAGCGAGGTTAATTGTCATCAAGTAATGCAGTGGTTTCCAGCTCGGAGAATGCTATTGTGATTTAGCATTTATGCAGTTTTTATATAATTCGACAAGAGTCTGAGTATGTCGGAAGCTATTTCGACCAGATACTCAAGCAAGGGTCTTTTACATGTTCTCGAGATTTTACCTTAGATTTCGAGGATGAAATCTTTTAAGGGGGGGGGAGAATGTAGTGACCCATATCCGTGATTAACGATTAATGAGTAATTAATCATGTAATCATGTTTGGGTTAAGTAAAACGCTGTTAAGGAAATTCTAGGAGGATTAACGGAGCCCAAAAATGGATCCAGGACACTCGAAATTGGTTTAAAGGGTTCCAAGACTCGAGTGGGATCGGAAGCAACGATCTAGGATCGGAGCGTCCGATCGACGATCGGAACGTCCGATCAAGAACGGAGCTTCCGATGGTTGTTGGTGACAGGTGTGTGGTTGCATGTGGATCGAATTGACACGTGGCGAACGGAGCGTCCGATCGGGGAATGGAGCTTCCGATCTGCCGGAACGGAACGTCCGATCAAGGAATGGAGCTTCCGATCGACGTCTATAAATATAGGGTCCGAGCTCCTCATTTCTTGCCAATTCCGAATTCCTCTCCTTCGCCCTAGTAGCTCTATTTTGGGCTTTGGGTACTCTTATTTTAGAGTTGGAGTAGGAAATATACTTTGGTATAGTCAGACAGTGTCTGAAATAGTAGCGGGGCAGTGCTCGTGTAGCGGAGCAGTGCTCGAAGCTGTGGAGCTGCAGCAGGGGTGTGCCCCTAGTTGCGGGATAGTCGCCATCAGTGGGCTGACGACGGACGCAGGTATAGCTATGGTCTCCTTAAATTATTTAGGAGTATGCAATAGCTTAGTTAAGGCTTTTAGAGCTTATTGAATGATGCATGGATATTTGCATTGTAGAGTTGATGATAGGCTTGGAACCTAGAGTGGGACTGCTAGGATTTGCCTGTAGTAAGGTACGTAAGTACTGACTGAGATGGCCAGCATGATATATATTATATGTGTTGCATGAGTATGTGCTATATGTTTTACCATGTTTTACGGCTTTAGCACATGCATATGTTTTTACGGAGACTGCATCGGGATGATGTGAGTCATGACAATTTCCATCAGTCGAGGCGATTCTTCCTGAGGATTCGTGTCTTGAGAATATACGAGTACCACGCGGAGTCGCTCTCTAGCCCGGTACTGTGTATTCCAGGCGCCCAGAGAAAGTGATTTAACCCTGATATTAAAGTCATTTATGTGTTGCATATATTATATATATCATTGCTTTCGTATTGAGCTTAGAGCTCACGTCCAGTGTTCCTATATGTCTGGACACCCCATTCGACGGGGCAGTTGTAGGTGCATGGTTGGGCACCAGGAGCTTAGAGTAGCCAGTGACCAGTGAAGACAGCAGGTTTTAGTTGTAGGTTTTGCATTTAAGGTTATTTATTCGATTGGGTTGTATAATCGAATTTATTTATCCGGTTGTATTCTGCCGGTCTGTTTGATTTAAGTCTTCCGTAGCAATTTATTTAATGCATGTCTAATTATGCTCCTAAACTCTGATTAGGTAGTGGACCCGGGCTGGGTCGCTACAGCACAGCTTCGCTACGACCTCTGGACACCTAATCAAAGCTCAGATTCTTGGATACTATTACGGACACTATCTGCTATCTATAAAAAATACTACTACCTACTCCAACTCTTTATAAAAGAGTCTCAAAGCCCTTAAAATCGAGCCATTATGAGAGAGGAGAGGTTTCGAAGTCAAAATCAAATCCGCCTCTCGACCCCTATTTATAGGCGGAGGTCCGATCCCCAGTTTTGACGGTCCGATCTTGCATGGGAGCCGCGTCGCATGCATGCCAAGTTCAGACGGTCCGATCCCAGTTCGGATCATCCAATCTCTTGCGTCCGATACACTTGTATAATTTCCTTTGACAATTGTCCGGGTTACACTTCGAACGGTTCGATCCTTATTAGGATCGCCAATCTGTCATAGTGACATCAACCATGATGTCATCCATCTAATCAACTTAGGACACCAGTCCACTTGAGATCGGACCATCCGATCTCCCTCAGATTCCGAACTCATGCCCTCCTTCCGAACTCCACTGGTTCAGATGGTCCGATCTTGGGTTCAGATGGTCCGATTCTATCATGTTTTATTTAATTGAGAGATATTTACTTTTATACACATAAATTCGACAGGAATTCTTGATATATTGACACTCTCTCTCGAGTTAATGTCAATCTAATTCAATTTAGTGAAACAATTAAATCTCTTTAATTATTTATCATTACTGATTGCTTTGCGTTCTTTGAATTCCTACAACTTTCAACCTGAAGGTCTATGGTTATCAACATGTACTAAATATCATATCTCTATGCATATTTTAAGACCATGAATTGTGTCATTCTTCATAATCATGAATTTATCTCTCGATAACAATTCACGACCTACGAATCTCTGCTAAAGTTAGCTACTCCTTAACATAGAATAATCAGCCATGAAAAAATCAAATAATAGTATTAAGCAAACTCAATTCGTCTAATAAATTCAATCACACAAACGTGTTTAGGGGTTCGGATCCCCTAAATTCCAACAAAAAAGTTTAGCTACTACAACTCATCATAAAAATCAATCTAAAACTATTTTTCAACATATAAAAACAAGGTTTGGAAGAGAAGAAAACTCAAAACAAGCCGAGCGATCTTCCAAGCCCTTCACAGCCGCCGTCCATTGTTCTTCTACGTGTCGAACCCTTAAAATGTCGGAAAATCTTCTATTTATATCTCCCTTATAGTCCTTTCCATGTGAAACACCCAAAATCAAAACTTTCCAAATTACGTGCAAGCGCCCGAGCTGCAAAATTGATAGACCGGGCGCATGAAATTATGCCTCCTTACTCTCCCGTTGTTTCGAGCATGCGCTAGGGCTGCATAAATGATCGCCTGAGCGCCTTCTCTTTTGCCTCGCTTCTGTCCACATTTTTTATACCGTGCCCGAGCTGCAGAAATTATCACTCGAGCACACCTTGTTTCTCATCCGAATTTTTTCTGTCCTTTCTTACCTGCCCACAATAACCACCAGAACATGAGTGAACAAAATGCATGAGAAAAACACTAAATGCACATAAATTAACTTTAACACAACAAAATGAATTGAAATTAA
The DNA here is from genome assembly GCF_033568475.1 of Henckelia pumila. NCBI lineage: Eukaryota > Viridiplantae > Streptophyta > Magnoliopsida > Lamiales > Gesneriaceae > Henckelia > Henckelia pumila. Next base: position 139,173,948 of record NC_133122.1, read on the forward strand.
TGAAAAACACACAAAAACCATGCAATAAAAACACATAAAACTGACTCATGTCAACCTCCTCAAACTAACATTTTGTTCGCCCTCGAGCAAAACAGGTGACAACGAACATGCAAACACAAGAAAAAGCAAAAAAACACACCAAAAACAACAAAGGATAAACTCAAGCTTTTAAGCCTCAGAAAATCTCACTATCTTTGACTAAAATCAACATATCCCTTTTAGATTTTCATGTGAATGTGAGCGTGTGAGTAGTAGCTCCAGTGTTATGTACGTTGAAAAGACTCGGTTTACTTGGGCTAACGGATCTAAATAACACATCAGAGTAACTCTATCTCCTACAACCCATTTTCTCAATTTATTTCCACCTTCTCACCTCCTTTGGAATTTAAGAACACAAAAACAAATGAATGATCCATAGATATTATTTCACGCACCACCAGATTTTGCATCCGGTAAATTTTTAACCCCATATCGTCCGCAAACTTAGCTTATATTAGGGATTAGGATTTCAATCCCTAATAAAACCCGGATGGAGTTATAAAAATTTTCATATCTCATTCAACCCGCAAACTTAGCTATAACTTCGATAGGATTAAAATTTCAATCCCCTCGTCTATAGTCCGGATGAAATATTTTTATTAAAAAAATTGGATTTTTTTTTGCAAGAAATCATTTTTCCATGTCCCATTTAATCCGCAGACTTAGCTTATGTTGGAAAACTGGCGGTCAGATCAATCACGATTGATACCCGGTGCAGCGGAAGTTTAAAAATTTTGTTATGGAACAATTCCATAGTGTGGGTATCAACCGTTCAACGATTAAATTATTGTGTGTGTAAAATTTAAATAACGGTTATTAAATTTTACCTTCAATCTCGCAACGAGATTACTCGACACCAACAGATTTAATCTGCTCTTGTTGTCTCTCCCTGGAACCGATGAACTCCTTCAATCAGGTCCACGAACAGAGGTTTAATCCCTCTGATAGATTGCACTAGAAAATCTATCAGAAGTTTTCTGCGAAGAGAATAAACGAATCTGATTCGCTATTCCAGACTGCGATTCAAAATCACAGACCGAAATTTTCTCGGGCAGAGCAGGAGGGGAACGGCCGAAAATTCTTTGAGAGAGAAGGGTTTCGATTTTTTTTGCTCTGTCTCAAAAATTATGACCTGTTGTGTGTAATTTCTGTACTGAAATAACTTATTTATAATGCAGGCCACTAACACCTTAGGGCCCATTAGTCATAAGTTAGGGCCCGACAAGCAAAGCCCGCTCGTTCAGAAATTAATATAAAATTCATCGTGACTCCGATTGATGAAACGATTTCACCAATGTGCACAGAAACCATTTCTGCACGTTTTAAAGTCAAAATAAATTTTCCTGAATCCGAATTCAGTGGTTTCCAAAAATGTCCATCCCTATGTCATTTTAGGAAACCCTACTCCCTTACTCTTAATTAAGAAGTCCAACTCCTTAGTTCATTAAATTTAACTCTTTAAATTTAACTATCTCAACGGGGATTAAAACTCCATTACACTGTGTGACCCTCAATGGTTCAGGGATACAGCTAGCCGTGGGCTCACAACTCCTTGTGACTCGGAACAACACTTTCCGACTTGCCCAACGAATCATGGTAAAGCGCCTAGCAACATCGCCCCATGATTCCCTAGGTATCACTGATAGTGCCTACAAGAACCAGTAGATTTTGGTTAGCGTACAGTACGGTCCCTTCATCCATATATCCCGATCGAATCAACAACCATTGGTATATCGAGAGTCGCTCAAGATTCGATAACTATGCAATACATCTTGAAGATCAAATTAGTGACATCGCATGTGCTACTAAGAAACCATTTCTTAAATCACATCAAGTACTCTGGCCAGATATTCGTCACACTAATATCTCCTCAGATCGCATAGGATATCCACACTCGCAAGTATGTGGTGAATCCTTGACAACAATGCATCGACTCCTATATGTGTCGTAACTGTACCCAATCTCGACACCTGATGACCCCCATAGAGTCGGTAAACGAGTCAAAGCACAGCACTAGCATATAGAGTCTCCATGATGTTTCAAGTCGTAAGGACTAATGGTGTACAACCAAAACCGCGGACTTAATCCACTCGATAAGTGATAACCACTTGGAAAGTCCGGATAGGGTAGTTCGATTATTCATCCTATGAATATCCATTTGCATGCTTCGAACATCTCCATGTTCCCTACCAATGAAACGTGGTACTCCGCATCGCAAATGCTAGTCTCAAACTCGAGCGATCCTTATCCTTATTATCGGACGGCTCAATCGACTAGGAACAGTTTAGAATATACAGTGACTATAAGATGTATTTCATGATAGACATCTCCATGTTCTACCACATCTTACATACACTATGGTATATTCAAGGTCTTTATCAAAACAACAATAGTATATCACAATATAACAATATGAAGTAATATAAAGTCATTGCCATTAAAAAGTGTAAATAATATTAAACAAAAGATTGTTTATACAAAGAGTCATCAAAGCCCATAGCCACACAGTTGGCTCACTGGGCACCCACTCTTACAATCTCCCACTTGTCCTATAGCCAACTAGTCATACTACGTAGACCCATTGCTTCGCGATGTTTGTCAAACAATGGTCCTGGCAAGGGCTTAGTAAGCGGATCAGCGATATTGTCTGCAGAGGCCACTCGTTCGACAATGATGTCTCCTCTTTCCACAATCTTCCGGATTATGTGGTATTTCCTCAGTACGTGTTTGGATCTTTGATGAGACCTTGGTTCCTTTGCTTGAGCAACGGCACCCGTGTTGTCGCAGTACACCGGGACTGGACCAACAAATTCAGGAATGACGCCCAACTCTTGGACGAAATTCCTCATCCAAACGGCCTCTTTAGCAGCAGCTGATGCTGCAATGTATTCAGCCTCAGTGGTGGAATCCGCTGTGGTGTCCTGCTTGGAACTCTTCCAAGAGACAGCACCGCCATTGAGCATGAACACAAATCCAGAGGTTGACTTCGAGTCATCCACATCACTTTGGAAGCTAGAGTCGGTATAGCCTTCCAAGTTGAGTTCTCGTCCTCCATAAACCATGAACATATTCTTAGTCCTTCGCAAGTACTTAAGAATGTCCTTCACGGCTTTCCAATGCATTTGACCAGGATTAGACTGATATCTGCTCGTGACACTCAGAGCAAATGCTACATCCGGTCTGGTAGATATCATCCCATACATGATACTACCTATAGCTGACGCATATGGTACATGTGTCATATTCTCTATCTCTTCATCAGTCTTGGGACACATAGACTTGGATAGAGAAACTCCATGACACATGGGTAGATGTCCTCTTTTGGACCCATCCATTGAAAACCGTTTCAATATGGTATCGATGTAGGTTGATTGAGTGAGTCCTATCATTCTCTTAGACCTATCTCTATAGATCTGTATCCCAAGAATGTAGGATGCCTCTCCCAAATCCTTCATCGAAAATCTACCTGATAACCATATCTTTGTTGACTGCAACATCCCTACATCATTCCCAATGAGTAGGATGTCATCAACATAAAGTACTAAGAATGTCACCGCATCCTTAACTACTTTCTTGTACACGCAAGGTTCCTCCGGGTTCTTGATGAAACCAAAATCTTTTATTGTTTCATCAAATTTCTGGTTCCAACTTCTTGATGCTTGTTTTAGACCATAAATTGATCTCTGAAGCTTGCATACCTTATGCTCGCTTCCCATGGATGTGTACCCCTCAGGCTGCTTCATATAGATTTCTTCCTTAATGTCTCCATTAAGAAAAGCAGTCTTCACATCCATTTGCCATATCTCATAGTCATACCATGCAGCTATGGCAATCAGGATTCTTATGGACTTGAACATTGCAACTGGTGAAAAGGTTTCATCATAGTCAACTCCTTGCCTTTGAGTATAACCTTTCGCCACCAATCGCGCCTTGTAGGTCAATACCTTACCATCAGGCCCAAGCTTTCGCTTGTATATCCATTTACACCCTATTGGAACAATTCCATCGGGAGGATCTACTAAAGACCAAACTTGGTTTGTATGCATCGAATCCAATTCTGACTGCATAGCTTCAAGCCATAAATTCGAATCCGCATCAGAAATTGCTTCCTTGAAGTTTCTTGGATCACATCCAATGTCGGGTTCATCTTGATCCCCTTCAAGAAGAAGACCATATCGAACTGGAGGTCTAGAAGTCCTTTCGGATCTTCTAGGTGCAGGCGTGTCCAGCAATGGTTCCTGAGGTGTAGGATCGTTATTTTGTATTTCGGGTTCTTCTCGAACTTCTTCGAGTTCCATCATCTCGCCTTTCTTATCCAATAAGAATTCCTTCTCCAAGAAGGTGGCATTCCTAGAAACAAACACCTTTGTTTCAGCAGGATAATAGAAATAATATCCGATTGAATTCTTCGGATACCCTACAAAATAACATAAGCTGGATCGACTATCCAACTTATCTCCCACTGTCCGCTTCACGTAAGCAGGACATCCCCAAATCCTCAAGTACGAATACTTAGGAGCTTTGCCATTCCATAACTCGTATGGTGTCTTATCCTCTGCTTTAGTGTGGACGTTGTTTAACAACAATACCGCCGTTTCAAGCGCATAGCCCCAAAACGAAGGTGGAAGCTCAGTGAAGCTCATCATAGATCGAACCATGTCCAACAAAGTTCGATTACGACGCTCCGATACACCATTAAGCTGTGGTGTCATAGGAGGAGTCCACTGAGAGAGAATCCCATTCTCTTTCAGATAGTCCAAAAACTCGGTACTCAAGTATTCTCCACCTCGATCCGATCGAAGTGCTTTAATACTTTTACCTAGCTTGTTTTCTACTTCAGCCCTGAATTCTTTGAACTTTTCAAATGCTTCAGACTTATATTTCATTAAATATAAATACCCATACCTTGAATAATCATCAGTAAAGGTAATGAAGTAGGTGTGGCCATGTTGAGTCCCTACTCTAAATGGACCACAAACATCTGTATGGATCAAATCCAACAGATCTGACTACGCTCAGGTTTCCCCTTAAAAGGAGATTTAGTCATTTTTCCTTTTAGGCAGGATTCACAAGTAGGTAGAGAATTAATATCAGACATATCAAACATGCCCTCTCCCACTAGCTTGTTCATCCTCCTTGAGGAAATATGACCTAGCCTAGCATGCCAAAGGTTTGCCGGGTTTTGACTATCGATTTTCCTTTTGTTTGTTGTCGCCGGTTTGTCAATACAATTCACTGGAACGTCTTTTAGTTTTAAATTGTATAGATCGTTTTCAAGTTGTCCATTTCCAATTAAACATTCATTCTTGTAAATATTGCAAATCCCATTCACAAAATTACAAGAATAACCATCTCTATCAAGCATAGAAATAGAAATAATGTTTTTAATTAAATCTGGCACAAATAAAACATCTCTCAATAATAATTTAAAACCATTCTGCAAAATCAAACAAACATCTCCAATGGCCGTAGCTTCAACTCTGGAACCATTCCCGAGCCTCAGCTGGGTCTCACCCATTCTAAGCCTGCGACTTCTTGTCATCACCTGCAAATCATTGCAAATGTGAGATCCACATCCGGTATCCAATACCCAAGAAGTTGTATTAAGTGACATGTTTATTTCGATATAGAACATACCTTTTGCAGTTCCTAACTGCTCAAGATACTCCTTGCAGTTGCGCTTCCAATGACCCGGCTTCTTGCAGTAATGGCAAACATCCTTGGATTTTCCATTGTTTGAAGCCTTTGTCTTTTGCTTCTTCTCGGGTTCCACTTTCTTGGGTGGGGCAGAACGTTTCTTGCCCTTCATACTTGGCCCCTTCTTAGCAGAAGATGAGGAGCCCACCAAGAAAGCTGGCTTATCCTTCTTAAGTGTGGATTCATATGTAACGAGCATATTGACCATCTCTTCAAGGGTGGCCTCTATCTTGTTCATATTAAATTTTATCACGAATCCATCAAATGAAGAAGGAAGAGATAGAAGCAGCAAGTCCACATTGAGTTCATGCTCCAACACCAAATCAAGGGTCGCTAACTTCTGTATGAGCCAAATCACTCGTACCCCATGATCACGGACCGAAGTCCCTTCACGCATGCGGCACGTCATCAACTCCTTAACAGTAGAGAACCTTTCAGCCCTCGACTGAGCCCCAAAAAGTTCCTTGAGTTGCGCGTGAATGTCAGCAGCATTCACCGTGTCCTCAAATCGCCTCTGGAGTTCATCAGACATCGAGGCTTGCATATAGCATTTGGTCTTGATGTCATGGTCACACCATGCATCAAGTTTGGCCAATTCCTCCGGACTTATGTCAGCTGGTGCTTCCTTCGGAGGTGCTTTCTCTAACACGTAGAGCATTTTCTCCGAAGTTAAGACAATCTTCAACTTCCGGAACCATTCCGTATAGTTGGCGCCAGTCAGCTTGTTTTGTTCGAGGATCGAGAATAAAGGATTTCGCGAATTCATTGTATGAAATACTGAAAAGGAAAACAGACATATATCAATGATTGTTTAACAATTTACTAAGACATAAAATAGGCGAATTTAATTTTATGAATCTCATTCCCACTATTTTAACGATTTCACCACCCTCTAGTGAAAACGGGAAACTTTTTCCTTAGTGAGAACATGGAGTCCAATTGACAAACTTATGGTCCCGAATAATATCAGCCAACCATAATTCTCAAAAGGTAGAGCCCAATTGCTTCCAAAGCAACCCCATGTGTTTACCTCATGTCCAATAAGGGCCCAATAATATGACGCCGTTTAAAGTGACATGTCAAGATGACCCATCAATATTAAGTTGTGATGGACGGTCGCCATGTGGATCCCCCAATAATATGAGCCGATCCCATGGGAGTTCCACCCAACTTACAACATTTGTCGATCCAATGTACAGCTTTCCGACGGACGGGCCCCCCCAATAATATGAGCCGGACCGTATCCGCGGGTAGCATCACATACATTGACCGTTGATGGAAGGTAGGAACATTTAAACAATATTTAAATTTCCTTTATTTATCTTGATATAAATTTTAAATCATATTTAAAATGAGGGATTTCATTTATAAAAATATTTGTCTCATCATATTTAATTTATTGCATGCATTGCCGGATTCACGCAATTTATGTCTAAACATGCATACAATCATAATATCACATATTATATAGGATGATCGATTCCATTTCTAATTGACCCGTGGTTGCCAATCACGGGTCTTAGTCCAATCCTAGGTAATATGCAGTATGCAAATGCAATCCTATTACATATGCTTCCAATTTACATTTCTTCAGTCTTCATTGTCTGCTGGGCCCACCATCTTCAAATCTTGATCTCCCACTAAATCTAATGTATTTACAATAAATAACAATGACAAGTAGGGGATACATTTTTAGGGGGTGGGAACGGGCTATAAACCAAGCCCACTTTTATTACATATGACATTCATATCGGGCCATAAACCAGGCCCATTAATAAAACCAACAACAATAAAGACAAAATGTAAATTCCTAACATACACCTACAAAATTGGTCATGGCAATCGATCATCCTTATCCAATAACATTTAATTCAAAATTAATTTATTGGATAACATGCTGTGGCAATTCAAATTTAAACAAGATAAAATCATATTTTATATATAAATCACATTTCACATATAAAATCATATTTTATCTCCATATCAAATAAAATCATATTTTATCTATAAAATCCAATTTTACAAATAAAATCATATTTTACTCAATATATCATAAGATCATATCTTATCATCAATTGTACCAAAATAATTGATTTCAAAATTCAATTTACGGATAAAATATTAAAATTTTCCAAAAATTCAAATTTATCCAAAATCAATTTTAAAATTTACGGACTCGAACAATTCGATCCGAAATCTCGTGAACCAATCAAAAACAATTTTTGACCGGACCAAAAATAAAATTTTAACATATTAAAATTAATTTTTAATAAAATATTAATTTTTCCCGCGGGCCACCCGGGACACTCCCGGGTTGGCCCGCACCCGGGGCGCGGGCCGGGGCAGCCCGGCTGCCCCCTTAGGGCAGCAACGCTTGCTGCCCTGGCGGCGCCTGGCGCCGCCGCTGGCGGCGCCGAGCGCTGCCCTGCGCAGCGCCCTGCGCAGCGCCCAGCGCTGCGTTGGGCAGCGCACAGCGCTGCCCTGGGCAGCGCGCGCGCCGCCCTGGGCGGCAACGGTCGCCGCCCTGGGCGGCGCCGTGCGCCCCCTTTGGGCGGCGCCGTGCGCCGCCCCTGGGGGCAGCGACCATCGCTGCCCCTTCCGGGCAGCGATCCAATCGCTGCCCGGGTTTCGCCCCCGAAAAAAAAAAAAAATTTTTTTTTATTAAAAATATTTATTTTGTTTCAAAAACCGAGACTCAAAAATTTTTGTGCAATTGATTAATTCAATCGATTGATCTGAGCAACCTGGCTCTGATACCACTGTTGGAAAACTGGCGGTCAGATCAATCACGATTGATACCCGGTGCAGCGGAAGTTTAAAAATTTTGTTATGGAACAATTCCATAGTGTGGGTATCAACCGTTCAACGATTAAATTATTGTGTGTGTAAAATTTAAATAACGGTTATTAAATTTTACCTTCAATCTCGCAACGAGATTACTGGACACCAACAGATTTAATCTGCTCTTGTTGTCTCTCCCTGGAACCGATGAACTCCTTCAATCAGGTCCACGAACAGAGGTTTAATCCCTCTGATAGATTGCACTAGAAAATCTATCAGAAGTTTTCTGCGAAGAGAATAAACGAATCTGATTCGCTATTCCAGACTGCGATTCAAAATCACAGACCGAAATTTTCTCGGGCAGAGCAGGAGGGGAACGGCCGAAAATTCTTTGAGAGAGAAGGGTTTCGATTTTTTTTGCTCTGTCTCAAAAATTATGACCTGTTGTGTGTAATTTCTGTACTGAAATAACTTATTTATAATGCAGGCCACTAACACCTTAGGGCCCATTAGTCATAAGTTAGGGCCCGACAAGCAAAGCCCGCTCGTTCAGAAATTAATATAAAATTCATCGTGACTCCGATTGATGAAACGATTTCACCAATGTGCACAGAAACCATTTCTGCACGTTTTAAAGTCAAAATAAATTTTCCTGAATCCGAATTCAGTGGTTTCCAAAAATGTCCATCCCTATGTCATTTTAGGAAACCCTACTCCCTTACTCTTAATTAAGAAGTCCAACTCCTTAGTTCATTAAATTTAACTCTTTAAATTTAACTATCTCAACGGGGATTAAAACTCCATTACACTGTGTGACCCTCAATGGTTCAGGGATACAGCTAGCCGTGGGCTCACAACTCCTTGTGACTCGGAACAACACTTTCCGACTTGCCCAACGAATCATGGTAAAGCGCCTAGCAACATCGCCCCATGATTCCCTAGGTATCACTGATAGTGCCTACAAGAACAGTAGATTTTGGTTAGCGTACAGTACGGTCCCTTCATCCATATATCCCGATCGAATCAACAACCATTGGTATATCGAGAGTCGCTCAAGATTCGATAACTATGCAATACATCTTGAAGATCAAATTAGTGACATCGCATGTGCTACTAAGAAACCATTTCTTAAATCACATCAAGTACTCTGGCCAGAGATTCGTCACACTAATATCTCCTCAGATCGCATAGGATATCCACACTCGCAAGTATGTGGTGAATCCTTGACAACAATGCATCGACTCCTATATGTGTCGTAACTGTACCCAATCTCGACACCTGATGACCCCCATAGAGTCGGTAAACGAGTCAAAGCACAGCACTAGCATATAGAGTCTCCATGATGTTTCAAGTCGTAAGGACTAATGGTGTACAACCAAAACCGCGGACTTAATCCACTCGATAAGTGATAACCACTTGGAAAGTCCGGATAGGGTAGTTCGATTATTCATCCTATGAATATCCATTTGCATGCTTCGAACATCTCCATGTTCCCTACCAATGAAACGTGGTACTCCGCATCGCAAATGCTAGTCTCAAACTCGAGCGATCCTTATCCTTATTATCGGACGGCTCAATCGACTAGGAACAGTTTAGAATATACAGTGACTATAAGATGTATTTCATGATAGACATCTCCATGTTCTACCACATCTTACATACACTATGGTATATTCAAGGTCTTTATCAAAACAACAATAGTATATCACAATATAACAATATGAAGTAATATAAAGTCATTGCCATTAAAAAGTGTAAATAATATTAAACAAAAGATTGTTTATACAAAGAGTCATCAAAGCCCATAGCCACACAGTTGGCTCACTGGGCACCCTCATCTGAATCATCAATCATATTACGTTTGGGTGCGACATATTGGAATCGGAATGGAGGCGGATATGGTGGTGGCACAGGAAAAGAAGCAGGGTCCAAACCAGCATTGGTGAGTAAACATCACAACATTGTATTCGTGGAATCCAGATGGGCCAAGGTAATGTTTTGACATTCATTTTGGTACTGAGCCCACGCAGTCAACTCATTGAGCATTTTAGAGTTAGGGCGCCAACTTGGTGGAGGTGGAGGTGGTGGGGCTGCCCTCGAGGATTGGCCCGGACCAGACCCGGGATAAGTGCCCAACCGGGCCTCTTTTTTCCGCACAGTCTGTTTCATCTTCACAATTGAATCATCCACCGGTTGCATGGGTTGCAATCATTCTTCATCCTTGCGAAATACGACACCAGCTTGAGCACAGAGGGCCGTGATTATGGACGGAAAAAATAGTGATATGTTTGTGGCACGGATTGATGTGTACAACTCCTTATGAATGATATCCCATACATTAATCGGCCACTTCCTATTCAATGCAAACAACAAGAGGGCCCGGTTGGCTACCACCTCATTGGTGTGAGATATCGGCATCAGTCGATGATTGACAAATGCGTTCCACAGTGCCGGTTCCATTCTCAAAAATTTTCTGTAAAAGATGTAAATTTAACTGGGTCTTTCCAAACGACCCCTTCATAACATAATTCCTCAGTAAGCAGATGATAGTCGGGATTTTCCTTAAACTCTCGAAATTGGACGTCATCAACCACATGAGTTTGCAACAAAGCATTCAAAGTATCGGGATCGAAAGGCACAATCTTACCCCGGACAAAAGATTTGCTGTTGGTGCGCTCCAGGGCGTTGGCATAGAATTCACAAACAACAGGCATAACGGCCGCCGAGGGCTGTGCACAAAAGTGGTTCCAACCACGGCTAGGGATGCCCAATGAGATGGTTCGGACCTCTAATACATCGAGTATGCGCTCAGCAATTGGATTTTTGTTTATTTTGGCCGCCTCATACCTTGCTTTTGCTTCCGCGGAGATGAATTTTCCGTCAATTATGGTGGAGGAAGAGGAAGGCCGGGAGGAAGCGATCTTGGATCTATTTGGTCCCATCTTGAATGAGATGTGAGAAAGAAGAGAGAAGTACCTGCGATTTTTAAGAAGAAAGGATGATAATCAGAGACGAGAGGAAGGGAGTAGGGTTGAGAGCGAAGAAGAGGAAATAAAAAATAAAAGAAAGGAAAGGAAAGGGGATCGGGGTTTTATTTCCTGAAAATCGCGTCACGCTCGGGCTGCAATTTCTGCAGCCCGAGCGCTTGCCCTTTTGAAAACATGTTTAATGGACAGTGCACTTTGGCGCTCGGGTTGCAATTTCTGCAGCCCGAGCGCATACCTCGTTGAAGAAAAATTTAAAAACAGAGGGTTTTTCACTCGGGCTGCAAATGAAGCAAAATAAAAAAAAATAAAAAAAATCAACGAACAGAAGAGTTAAAAGGCTCACACAAAATAAATTAAATAAAAGAGAGTTAAGATAGTAGTTCTCAATTTAGAGTCTAGAGCTCGACTGTTCTCCTCTCCAAACTAGTCTTGATCAGTCAGTGTGGTGATGACTATCATGGAATCAACGTCACCTCCCACATAATGTTTTAGCCTCTGAGCATTGACTATGAAAGACTCATTTCTAGAATCTTTTATCTCAATGACCCCCGATGGATACACCCTGGTGATTTTGTAGGGGCCAGACCACCTAGACTTCAATTTTTTTGGGAAAGAGCCTCAACTGGGAGTTAAATAACAGGACAACGTCTCCTTCTTTGAATTCTCGATGGCGAATGCGTCTGTCATGTATCCTCTTAGTCCGCTCCTTGTACGATACCGCCATATCATATGTGTGGTCCAGAAATTCTTCTAGTTGGTTCACTTCTAGCAGTCTCTTCTCACCTGCAGCAGCAAATTCAAAGTTTAGTGCCTTAATGGCCCAATACGCTCTATGCTCTAACTCAACTGGAAAATGACATGCCTTACCAAACAACAATCTATATGATGAAGTGCCGATATGAGTTTTAAAAGCTGTTCTATAGTCTCATAGAGCATCATCAAGTCTAAGTGCCCAATCTTTTCTGTTTGTACTCACACTTTTTTCCAAAATTTTTTTAATTTCGTGATTGGACACTTCTACTTGGCTACTTGTTTGGGGATGATAGGGTGTAGAAACCTTGTGCTTGACGCCATATTTCATCAAAAGTTTTTCAAAGAGTTTGTTGCAAAAGTGGGTGCCACCATCACTAATGATTGTACGGGGTGTACCAAACCGGTTAAAAATATTTTTCTTCAAAAATTTTATGACCACCCGTGCATCATTAGTTGCAAAAGATTCAGCCTCTACCCATTTAGATACATAATCGACGGCGAACAAAATGTATATTTTTTTTTAAAAGAATTCGGAAATGGTCCCATAAAGTCAATTTCCCAAACATCAAATATCTCACACTCAATAATATTATTCAATGGAATTTCATGACGGTTTGAGATATTACCTATACGCTGACATCTATCACAAGCAAGGACATAAGCACAAGCATCCTTAAAAATATTTGGCCAATAAAAGCCACATTCAAGTACCTTTGTTGCTGTCTTGATTGGCCCATTTTGGCCTCCTACCTCACGGTCATGACAATGACTGAGGATACTTCTAATCTCTCCTTCCGCCACCCATCTCCGTATCATAGAGTTAGCACAAACTTTAAAAAGAAAAGGCTCTTCCCAAAAATAATTATTGACATCTGACACAAACTTTTTCTTTTGATGAAAAGAAAAGTTTTGTGGAAGTGTGCCCGTGACCAAGTACTTTTAAAAATTAGCATACCGTGGTGTGTTTTCTATGGCAAACAATTGTTCATCAGGAAACCAATCATCTATTTCCTTAGAATTATTCTGTGAACACTCAGGAATGCATTCTAGTTTAGATAAATGATCTGCTACAACATTTTCCACTCCTTTCTTACATTTTATTTCTAAATCAAATTCTTGTAAGAGAAGGATCCACCTAATTAACCGAGGTTTCACATATTTCTTAGAAAATAAGTGTCGTATTGCAGAGTGATCAGTGAAAACAGTGATTTTTGAAAGCACAAGGTATGAGTGAAACTTGTCAAGTGCAAATACAACAGCTAACAACTCCTTTTCAATGGTTGCATAATTCAGTTGAGTCTCATCTAGAGTCTTACTTGCATAGTAGATAGTGTGAAATACCTTGTTTTTCCTTTGTCCCAGAACAGCACCTACCGCTATGTCACTTTCGTCGCACATTATCTCAAAAGGGAAATTCCAATCAAGAGCTACCAAAACCGGAGCTGTCACCAGTTGCTCTTTTAGTACTTCAAATGCCTGTAGACAATCAAAGTTAAAATCAAATGGCGCATCTTTCATTAACAAGGAAGATAAAGGTTTAGCAATTTTCAAAAAATCTTTAATAATTCGCCGGTAGAATCCGGCATGGCATAAAAAACTTCTAACTCCCTTCACTGATGTCGGTGGTGGCAAATTTTTGATGACCTCTACCTTCGCTCTGTCCACTTCCAAGCCCTGTTCAGAAATTTTGTGCCCAAGCACAATACCCTCCTGCACCATGAAGTGACATTTTTCCCAATTCAACACCAAGTTAGTTTCCTCGCCTCGCAACAAAACCAAATGCAAATTTTCTAGACAGACATCAAAATAAGATCCAAATATAGAAAATTCGTCCATAAAGATCTCTAGAAAATCCTCAATCAAGTCATGAAAAATTGCGTTCATGCACCTTTGAAAAGTAGCTGGTGCGTTACATAATCCAAATGACATTCGTCTATAAGCAAAAGTTCCATAAGGACAAGTGAAAGTGGTTTTCTCTTGGTCCTCAGGCGCAATCATAATCTGGTTATATCCTGAATACCCATCTACAAAGCAATAAAATTCATGACCCGCTAATCTCTCAAGCATTTGATCTATGAAGGGAAGGGGAAAATGGTCCTTACAGGTGACATCATTTAACTTCCTATAATCAATGCACATGCGCCATCCCGTCACAGTTCTTGTGGGTATCAGTTCATTTTTCTCATTTTTCACCACAATTATACCCACCTTCTTAGGAACACATTGAATTGGACTTACCCATGCACTGTCAGTGTGAGACCTCGTTTCTAATCAACTAAACTCGGACAAAAAACCAATTATATATATATATATATATATATTTTAAAAGAAGGCTCGCGCGCCCGCGCTGACATCAGCGCGCCCTCGCCTAAGGCAGCGCACCCGCGCCGATGCTGCGCAAAAACCAGCGCGCTCGCGCTCTAAGTAAGAGCGCCCGCGCCCCTACCTCGCAAAGAGGCCGCGCGCCCGCGCCGTCCTCTCGCCTAGAAAGTTAAGGCACCGAAATAAACTCAACAAAATCTAAACACTTGCATTAAAAGTATATGACATGCCAATAACAATACAAGTAAGATTTAGGGAAGAGAAACATTCAATTCGGTAGTACCTACATCGATTCTTGCTTACAAAACAAATACGAGAAGTTCGAATGACTAAACATGTTCACAAAACATAACTAGGTTGACATGTTGATTCGACTTCTAAACGAGTCTCACTTCTATCTCTTGCTCTGGACGCTAACCAGGTCTATTTTGACTTGATCCTGCCCTTCTTGTTGCCAAGTACACATACAAAACAAAGCAACAGCCAGATAAACCGATAAGAATGATAATCCCAGTAAAAGCAACATATCAAGTAATACAACCATAAACATGCTTTCAAGACAACAACACAATCAATAACAACGTAATGAAATGCATGTCTTTAAACCGGGATATCAAATCTGATAAACGAAGGATTGCTGCTGTGCTTTTTGGATCCCGAGGATGAGATCATGTGACGACTCACCGACTCTCCCAATCGAGGTGGTGCCACATATCTCACTCCTCTAGACTTTGAGCAACCATAATGAGTATGCTAGCACTAGGCGATATGACTATGACCTAGGCCACTCAATCATAGTTTCCAAACGTCCAAACAAAAGGGCGGTTCTGTCCGCTGAATCAACGTAGGTTCAAGATAAATGCATAACAGAAACATAAAACATAAGCCACATAGTCAAAAGCAAAATCAATCAACAAGACACAAGTTCCTCATGCTAGAACAAGTGTAGATGCAATATGTGATTTGAAAGGGAAACTCGAGAACCAACTGTCCCGAGTATGCTATCCCGCTACGATGACTGCTTTTACCTTTCAATGTCGTAGATCCAACTCCGGACAAGCTACAACAAAAGATTGTATCAACAACTATACAACCTAAACAACAAACAACGGTTCAAGGAAAACTCTTTACCGTTTTTCTTCCAACTCTCGATGAACAATGCTGCTAACACAGGGCTCGAAAAACTCCAACGAATCTGTACGAATATAAGAGTTGATCAACAACCATGATCACTCATAAGCCAAAGCTTCAATCAATACAAAAATGGTTCGAAATCTCCAAAACTCAAACCGACGGCATAACGGCTATAAACTGAACAAACCGAAAATGCAGACAGCAGTTCAATACCGATATAACCTCATATCAATGCCCAAAACAACAATAACAAAGCAAACCCATCAATCTCAAAATCCACATTTTCGAAAATGGCTTCCAAAAATCATAACAAATCCGAACGTCGCTCTAATTCAAAACCGACAGATAATAAACGATCAGAACTCTGTCAAGAACAACATACTCGAATCTCAAACGATTCTAACAACATCCAAAAACTAGAATGCATCCGATCATAGAAGAACTTACAATATAACAGAGCTCTCACTGCAGTGATCGATAATCTGCCTTCAGAAATAATTTCCAACGGACGGATCGAGCTCGGACTGAAATCTGGGAGCTTGGAAAAGCTTGGAGGCATCTTTAATGGAGCTCACGGTTTAGAGGAAGATGAAGAAGACTTTGTCAACAAATTCTAAGAGTAGATAATATATAAAATCCACAATTTGCGTTTTAGTCCCTGAAAAATCCAATTTTTGCAAAAAGGACCCTGATCAAAATCAAGTCGGCTCGTGAACTCTGTAATCTCCGATTAACTCAAATAAACTCATTTAAGATAAAAATGGGGCGTTACAATTCTTCCCCACTAATAAGAGATTTCGTCCTCGAAATCAACAAGAATCCCAACTCATAAGATAGAATAAAGGACTAAAGACAGTAAGAAGAACTCACGTCATCCGAATAACTCCGGAAATCGCTGTCTCATGTCAGATTCTGACTCCCAAGTTGCTTCCTCGACTCCGTGAAGACTCCACTGCACTTTCACCAACGAAATCAACTTGGTTCTGAGTTGTTTCTCCTTCCGATCAAGGATCTGAATCGGTCTCTCAAAGTAGCTAAGAGTCTCGTCTAACTCGGATTCGTCAGGCTGAAGAATATGAGAAGGATCTGGATGATACTTTCTCAGCATAGAGACGTGAAAAACGTCGTGGATACCAGATAAAGACGGAGGAAGTGCAAGTTTGTAGGCTAGATCGCCTATCTTCTCGAGAATCTCGTACGGCCCGATGAATCTCGGAGATAACTTCCCTCTCTTACCGAATCTGATAGTGCCTCTGAAAGGTGAAATCTTCAGAAAGACTCGGTCTCCCTGATCAAAACTCAGAGGTCTACGCCTGACATTCGCATACTTCGCCTGTCTATCTTGAGCTGACTTCATTCTGGTCTGAATGATCTTAACCTGCTCTGCCATACCTCTAAGCATCTCCGGTCCCAAATCTGGTGACTCGGACAAATCATCCCAAAACAACGGAGATCGGCACTTCCTACAATACAAAGCCTCAAAAGGCGCCATACCGATACTCGCTTGGAAGCTGTTGTCGTAAGAAAACTCAAGAAGAGGCAAAGAATCCTGCCAACTAGTGCCAAAGTCTAGCACTACTGCTCGCAGCATATCCTCTAACGTCTGGATAGTCCGCTCTGACTGTCCATCAGTCTGAGGATGATAAGTTGTACTCAGATGCAATCGAGTACCAAGTGCCCCTTGAAGACTGTTCCAGAAGTGAGAAGTGAATCTAGGATCTCTGTCTGAAACGATCGACTTCGGCACACCATGCAATCTCACAACATTGCTAACATACAACTCAGCCATCTGATCATGACGATACATCATCCTGTACGGAATAAAACATGCAGACTTCGTTAATCGATCGATCACTACCCAAATGGCATCGCATCCTCGAACGGATCGTGGTAGCTTCGTGACGAAATCCATGGAAATGTGATCCCACTTCCATTCAGGAACAGATAGACTGTGCAACAAACCTCCTGGTCGCTTCCGTTCTGCTTTTACTTGCTGACAGTTCAAACACCGAGATACAAACCTTGCAACATCGCTCTTCATTCTCTTCCACCAAAACTGGTTCCTCAGGTCGTTGTACATCTTACGACCTCCAGGATGAATACTAAACCGACTACAATGAGCCTCTCGAAGAATACACTGTCTCAACTCCGAAATATCAGGCACAACTATACGGTTATTCACAAACAAAACATCATCTCTAACCTCGAATTCAGACTGATGCCCAGATCTGACTTTCTCTACTGAAACCTGAATGCTTGGCTCAGACTTTTGTGCTTCTTTGATTGTAACAAACAACTCCGGTTCGGCTTGAATAGCAAACACTCTGATAGTCTCCCTATCTGTTTCAAACTTTAAACCAGAAGTGCAACAATCATCGATCAATTGAGAAACACCAATAGTAGAAAGAGATAAAGAACAAAGCTTTCGGCTCAAGGCATCTGCAACTGCATTCGACTTTCCCGGATAATACTTGATTTCACAGTCAAAATCCTTCAACAGATCTAAACATCTTCTCTGTCTCATATTCAGCTCTACCTGTGAAAACAAGTACTTAAGGATCTTATGGTCAGAAAAGATCTCGAAAGACTCACCATACAGATAGTGACGCCAGATCTTCAGAGCAAAGACGATCGCAGCTAGTTCAAGATCATGAACCGGATAACGAGTCTCGTGCGGTTTCAGCTGCCTCGATGCATACGCCACCACATGCTTATGCTGCATAAGAACACAACCCAAGCCTTGGTTAGAAGCATCACAATAGACTGTGAAACCTCCAGTACCCTTCGGAATAGAAAGAATCGGAGCACTGGTGAGTCTCCTCTTCAGAT
Source organism: Henckelia pumila (assembly GCF_033568475.1). Lineage (NCBI taxonomy): Eukaryota > Viridiplantae > Streptophyta > Magnoliopsida > Lamiales > Gesneriaceae > Henckelia > Henckelia pumila. Next base: position 139,192,490 of record NC_133122.1, read on the forward strand.
CAACAAAGCTAGCCTCACAATATGCAGTTCAGACAAAAGGCGCATTCTTCTGAGTTAGCTGGGTAATTGGCTTGGCAATAGACGAGAAACTCTCGATGAATCGGCGATAATAACCAGCTAAACCCATGAAGCTTCAGATCTCAGGTACTGATGTCGGTCTAGGCCAATTCATAACCGCTTCAATCTTGCTGGGATCGACAGAAATCCCATCTCCAGAAATGATATGACCGAGAAAGACAACTCGATCCAACCATAATTCACACTTAGACAACTTGGCAAACAACTTCTCAACTCGCAAAATCTGCAGTATGGTTCTCAAGTGCTCTGCATGGTCAGTACGGTTCTTCGAGTAGATAATAATATCATCGATAAAGATAATGACGAACTCATCTAAATAACGCTGAAAGATATGGTTCATCAAACCCATAAAAACCGTTGGAGCGTTAGTCAAACCTAACGGCATGACTATAAACTCAAAGTGACCATACCTCATTCTGAATGCGGTCTTAGGAACATCTTCCTCTCGCACTCTCAGCTGGTGATAGCCTGACCTCAGATCAATCTTCGAATAGACAGAAAAACCCTGCAGCTGATCAAAAAGGTCATCTATTCGGGGTAAAGGATACCTGTTCTTAACTGTAGCCTGATTCAACTGACGGTAGTCAATACAAAGCTGCATAGAACCATCCTTCTTCCGAACAAACAGAACAGGAGCACCCTAAGGCGATACACTAGGTCTGATGTATCCCTTGGAAATCAAATCTTCAAGTTGCTCCTTCAACTCTCTCAGTTCAATAGGTGTCATACGATAAGGAGCTTTGGAAATAAGTTGAGTACCTGGCACCAAATCGATGCTGAATTCGATCTCTCGAATAGGTGGCAATCCAGGAACATCTTCCGGAAACACATCAGCAAAATCTCTAGCCACTGGTAAGTCAACCAAAGCTGGGCTAGATTTTAGTACATCAACTGCATAAACCAAAAATCCTTCTGCACCTCTCTGTAACAAACGAGTCATAGATAACACTGAAATCAAAGGAATTCTAGATCGATAACCCTTACCAAAGAATTTCCACTCGTCTGCCATTTCAGGTTTGAACCTGACAACCTTCAGAAAACAATCAACTGTTGCCCTGTACTTGGTCAAAGCATCTATACCGACAATACAATCAAAATCTGACAACCCAAGCACAATACAGTCGAATTCTAACAAATTCCCCTCAAAACAAAGTTCACAGTTCCTGACTAGTCTGACAGAAACAATTCCTCCATCCAACGGTGAAGTAACAGCTACTAAAGTAGGCAACAACTCAGTAGGCAAGGCATGCAATAACACAAATTTCTCAGAGATAAAGGAATGGGAAGCACCTGTATCTATCAAAACATGAGCAGAATAACCAAAAATCGAACAGTTACCTGCTATAACATCGTCAGGTGCTGCCTGAGCCTAATCCTCTGTCAAAGCAAAGACTCGTGCCTGCTGTCTCGGAGGCTAGTTCGCACTAGAGTTACCTCCCTATCTGTTCCGCTGCTGAGGCTGGAAAGAGTGCACTGCAGAATACTGCCTCTCAGGTTGAGCTGCAGGTAGAGATGAACTTCCGCTCTGAGCTCTATCTCTGTTACGCTGAGGGCACACCTTAGAGAAGTGTCCCGGTTGCTGACAGGTGTTACAATTACCAAAGACTCCCACACACTGATCCGGTGAGTGTCTTCCCCCATACTTGCTGCAGTACATGGCTGAAGATCCAAAACTCTGTCCTGAACCGAATTGCTTGGAACCACTAGAACTAGAAGAATTGTTCCCCTGCCTCTTGAACTGTTTACCTCTTGCTTTGTACTGATCCTTTCTATTTCCCCCACTGTTTCCACCTTCATACCTTTGCTGCTGGTTCTGATGCTGAGGTGGCTAATTCTGATACTGAGATGGTGGGTTCTGATACTGCCTCTGTTGCTGAGGTGCTACCTGGTTACCTCTTTGCCTTCACAAGCCTGCTTCTACTCCCTTTGCGTGATTCATGGCATCCGCAAAGTTGTTAGGCCTGCTGGTGTTTACCAATGTGAAGACGTCGGAGTTCAAACCATTAATGAACTGATCTGCCTTAGCTTCTTCATCTCCGGCAATTAGCGGTGCAAAACGCAACAGACTATCAAACTTAGCCATGTACTCTTCAATGTTCAGATTCCCTTGCCTCAGATTGGCAAACTCTGCTCCCTTATCTTTGCGATACGAGATAGGGAAAAACCGCTTATAAAACTCAGATTTAAAAAGAGTCCAAGTAACTTCCGTACCTCTACTCTCCATTGCTTTCTTCGCCATGATCCACCAGCTTTTAGCAACCCCACGGAGCTGATGAATGACTAACCTGATTCAGCGGTCATCGATGTAATCAATGGAATCGAACAGCTGATCAATATCATCCAACCAACTCTCGCAGTCAACTGGATTTTCTGAACCCATCAATAACGGCAGATTGAATGACTGAAACCTCTTCAGCAAGGTTTCCATAGGCGTTGCTGAAGCATCCAACTGATCAACTTCAGTGCTAGCTTGCTCAGTCTCAGGGATAACTGGTGGTGTGTTTCTGTTTATCACTCGACGAGGACCCATCTGAATAACAAAGGTTAGGGCACAAGATATCTCAATCGCTACAACCGGTGCCCCTTTACAACCGCTCAGAAAAACCGGATATCAGTCGATAACATAAGCAGTTATATCTCAAGTAGATCATGCTTATAAAAGTAAATCACATAACCATGTAATTCAAATAATTCTTCCACAATAAAGCATGCTCGCATGGAATTAATTATACAGCTAAAATAATTCAAACACATGCGAGGAGCCAATACACGCAGACTCGATCTAACCGCTCACTCTAGTTCAACCAAGAATCTTATCGCTCTGATACCACTTAATGTGATACCTCGTTTCTAATCAACTAAACTCGGAGAAACAACCAATTATATATATTTTTTTTAAAACAAGGCTCGCGCGCCCGCGCTGACATCAGCGCGCCCGCGCTCTAAGTAAGAGCGCCCGCGCCCCTACCTCGCAAAGAGGCCGCGCGCCCGCGCCGTCCTCTCGCCCAAAAAAGTTAAGGCACCGAAATAAACTCAACAAAACCTAAACACTTGCATTAAAAGTATATGACATGCCAATAACAATACAAGTAAGGTTTAGGGAAGAGAAACATTCAATTCGGTAGTACCTACATCGATTCTTTCTTACAAAACAAATACGAGAAGTTTGAATGACTAAACATGTTCGCAAAACATAACTAGGTTGACATGCTGATTCGACTTCTAAACGAGTCTCACTTCTATCTCTTGCTCTGGATGCTAACCAGGTCTATGCTGACTTGATCCTGCCCTTCCTGTTGCCAAGTACACATACAAAACAAAGCAACAGCCAGATAAACCGGTGAGAATGATAATCCCAGTAAAAGCAACATATCAAGTAATACAACCATAAACATGCTTTCAAGACAACAACACAATCAATAACAACGTAATGAAATGCATGTCTTTAAACCGGGATATCAAATCTGATAAACGAAGGATTGCTGCTGTGCTTTTTGGATCCCGAGGATGAGATCATGTGACGACTCACCGACTCTCCCAATCGAGGTGGTGCCACATATCTCACTCCTCTAGACTTTGAGCAACCATAATGAGTATGCTAGCACTAGGCGATACGACTACGACCTAGGCCACTCAATCATAGTTCCCAAACGTCCAAACAAAAAGGGCGGTTCTTCCCGCTGAATCAACGTAGGCTCAAGATGAATGCATAACAGAAACATAAAACATAATCCACATAGTCAAAAGCAAAATCAATCAACAAGACACAAGTTCCTCATGCTAGAACAAGTGTAGATGCAATATATGATTTGAAAGGGAAACTCGAGAATTAACTATCCCGAGTATGCTATCCCGCTACAATGACTACTTTTATCTTTCAATGTCGTAGATCCAACTCCGGACAAGCTACAACAAAAGATTGTATCAACAACTATACAACCTAAACAACAAAAAATGGTTCAAGAAAAACTCTTTACCGTTCTTCGTCCAACTCTCGACGAACAATGTTGTTAACACAGGGCTCGACAAACTCCAACGAATCTGTACGAATACAAGAGTTGATCAACAACCATGATCACTCACAAGCCAAAGCTTCAATCAATACAAAAATGGTTCGAAATCTCCAAAACTCAAACCGACGGCATAACGGCTATAAACTGAACAAACCGGAAATGCAGACAGCAGTTCAATACCGATATAACCTCATATCAATGCCCAAAACAACAATAACAAAGCAAACCCATCAATCTCAAAATCCACATTTTCGAAAATGGCTTCCAAAAATCATAACAAATCCGAACGTCGCTCTAATTCAAAACCGACAGATAATAAACGATCAGAACTCTGTCAAGAACAACATACTCGAATCTCAAACGATTCTAACAACATCCAAAAACTAGAATGCATCCGATCGTAGAAGAACTTACAATATAACAGAGCTCTCACTGCAGTGATCGATAATCTGCCTTCAGAAATAATTTCCAACGGACGGATCGAGCTCGGACTGAAATCTGGGAGCTTGGAAAAGCTTGGAGGCGTCACGATTTGGAGGAATATGAAGAAGAATTTGTCAACAAATTCTAAGAGTAGATAATATATAAAATCCACAATTTGCATTTTAGTCCCTGAAAAATCCAATTTTTGCAAAAAGGACCCTGATCAAAATCAAGTCGGCTCGTGAACTCTGTAATCTCCGATTAACTCAAATAAACTCATTTAAGATAAAAACGGGGCGTTACAGTCAGAGATAGGATAAATAATACCTGCATCTAGAAGTTTGATAGTCTCAGCTTTCACTACCTCTTGCATCTTTGGGTTAAGTCTCCTCTGTGGTTGAACCAACGGTGTATACTTCTCGTCCATTAAAATTTTATGCATGCAAACTGATGGATTGATTCCCTTGATGTCCGCAACATTCCAAGAAAATGCTCCTTTGTGTTCCTTAAGTACCTTCACCAATTTGTCCTCCATGGCATCTGTCAACAAAGATGAGATAATAACAGGCAAATTATTATCTTTGCCCAAATAAACATATTTTAAATGTGAAGGTAAGGTTTTTAATTCAAGAATCGGTGGTGTTTCAAGACTGGCTTCTGAGGAGATAGATCCTTCATGTCTCCCAAATCTTCCAGTCGGAGCCTCATTGACTTCTTTGCTGGAGAAATTTCATTGAAATATGCTATGATATCTACTATCTCGTCATCTATTATGTATTAGCTTCCACTATTGGTAAGTGCAGCCTCAACTGGATCCTTTAACTATCCCTGCACAAAGTTATACACAAGCGAATCCAATGAATCGATTCTATAACAATCATGATCATGTATAGAATGTTTGATTGCATCAAAGACTTCAAATGTGATTTCTTCCTCTCCTACTCTCAAGGAAAACTTCTCCTTTTTGGACACCAATCATTGCTTTTTCGGTTGCTAAGAAAGTTCTTCCTAGAATCAGCGACATATCTAAATCCTCTTCAATGTCAAGTACGACAAAATCCACCAAAAAGATGAACTTGTCTACTTTCACTAGTACATCCTCTATTAACCCACGTGGATACTTCGTAGATCTGTCCGCTAACTGCAATGACATCCTAGTGGGTTTTGGCTCCCCCAAACCCAATTTCTTGAAAATAGAATAAGGCAAGAGATTTATGCTAGCTCCTAAATCACACAAAACTTTTTGAAAAGTTACATCATTAATAATGCGAGGGATAGAAAAACTCCCTGAATATTTTTGCTTAGGTGGGATTTTGTTCTGAACTAGTGCAGAACAATTTTCTGTTAGACTGATCATGGCATGCTCCCCTAATTTCCTCTTGTTGGAGAGAATCTACTTCAAGAACTTAGCATAGAAGGGAATTTGCATCAATGAGTCGGCGAAGGGGATTTTTATATTCAATTTCTAGAATACCTCTAGGAATTTAGAAAACTGAGAATCTAGCTTGGCCTTCTTGAGAGCTGCAAGAAAAGGTGATGGAATAACAACATTATTTTGTGATGGGGATGTTTATATTCAATTTCTAGAATACCTCTAGGAATTTAGCAAACTGAGAATCTAGCTTGGCCTTCTTGAGAGCTGCAAGAAAGGGGATGCGTCTGGCTCTTTCGATTCTTGTTTTTCAGATTCTATCCACTTCCCACTTCTCAATTCAACTGTTTTTACCTGATCTTTTGGATTTTTCTCCGTGTCTCTTGGCAAAGTACCCGGATCTTTGCTGGACAAAGCTTTAGCCAGTTGCCCTATCTGATTCTCCAAATTCTTTATCGATGCATCCTGATTTTGCATTCTAGTTTCAGTGTATGATATGAACTTTTGCATCATCTGTTCCATGCTTGACTTCTCCTCCTGATATTGTTTTCCATATTTCTGATTCCCATATGGCCTATTATTCTGTCCTCTCCACGAAAAGTTTGGATGTTGTTTCCACCGCGGATTATATGTATTTGAGAATGGATCATTCCTAGGGCAGTTTTGATTTCCCACATGGTTTACCATACATCCCTCTGGTTGATATGATGGATTTTCAGTCTTAAAATATTTCGTGAAGTGTTCAGCACCACATTTCCCTCACCACACTTCTTGAATACGCATTGTAGAATGCACTAAACTTAGCTCTTCAATCCTCTTATTCATGACCTCAAGCTGAGCTGCTACTGAGGTGAATGCATCAACTTGATGAATTCCTGCGGATCTCCTGGATGCACTTCTCTCAGACTGATGGTGATAACTACTAGATGACATTTCTTCAATTAACTCATATCCATCATCTGGTGATTTTCGTAAAAAATTACCACCTACAGCTGCATCTAGCTTAGTGCGATTAGAATGAGGAAGACCATAATAAAACGTATTTACCACAATACCGTCTTGTAAATGGTGGTGTGGACATCTCCTCAATAGATCTTTATAGCGCTCCCATGCTTCATAGAGTGTTTCTTGTTCTCCTTGAGCAAATGTTGTGATGTCAGCTCTTAGCTTCACCGATTTAGATGGTGGGAAGTATTTGGTGAGGAAAGCTTTCGCGAGATCATCCCAAGCGGTGATGGAACATGCAGGTAGATTCGTTAGCCATGCTTTAGCCTTATCTCTTAATGAAAAAGGGAATAAACGCAAACGAATAGCATAATCAGAAACTCCCTGCATCTTTAAAATATCACAAATTTCTAAAAAATTTGTCAGGTGATCATATGGGTCATCGATCGTCATCCCACCAAATTGGACTATGTTTTGCACCATTTGAATGATAGCAGGCTTTATTTCAAAATGATTTGTTGCTATGGTGAGCCTGATGATGCTTGGTCTGGCATCATCGATGGATGGCAAGGCACTATCCATCATGGAACTGTAGACAGGTGGTGCATTATTCTCAGCCTGTCCATCTAAACATTGTCTTTCTTTGTCTGCCATTGCTTCTTGTTGTAGCCTTCTTCTCCTGCGAAAAGTTCTTTCACTTTCTGGATCAAAAGGCACAAGTTCCGAATCAGGATAATGTTGCATGCGCTGCTGGAGTATCCTGCAGTTCACAAATGATAATAGTGATTAAAATTAAAGTAGAGAAAATTAAACAAAACAAATCAGAGTAATCAATAGTCCCCGGCAACGGCACCAAAAACTTTATCGAGCAAATACCAACACTTAAATTCAATATAAATATCTCTCAATTATTCTCAAAATTATCGCAAGTGCATGAATAAAGTTATAGTAAAGTCTACTGAGTACGAGTATCGTGCTTAGGGACTATGTCACAATAATTCGATTATTTTATTCTCTACCCAAAATAACAAAGTTTTGGTGAATGATTATACTAAAATTATAAATGAATGGGTTCAACTTAAATTACTCGAACTAAAATAAATTAACCACAGCAACTTTTAGAGCAAAAAAATATAATATGAGAATATTTTGTTGGAATCTCGGTTCACCTTCCCCCTAATTGAACTGGACGATTGATATTTATTTTTATACACATAAATTCAATAGGAATTCCTGATATATTGACACTCTCTCTCGAGTTAATGTCAATCTAATTCAAGTTAATGAAACAATTAAATTTTTTTAATTATTTATCATTACTGATTGCTTTGTGTTCTTTGAATTCCTAAAAATTTCAACCTGAATGTCTATGGTTATCAACATGTACTAAATATCATATCTCTATGCATATTTTTAGTCCATGGATTGTGTCATTCGTCCTAATCGTGAATTTATCTCTCGATAACAATTCACGACCTACGAATCTATGCAAAAGTTAGCTACTCCTTAACATAGAATAATCAACCATGACAAAATCAAATAAGGCTATGTTTGGTATGGATGATGGGATAAATAATATATAGATAAGTAATGTATTATAATAAAAAATAAATAAGAAATGATAGTGGATATAATATTTGATTTGATTGATAGATTATAGTTGATTTGATTTGTTTGATTAAATTTTATATAAAAATGATAAATTATCATTTTATCCTTTTAACAATAAATAATAAATAATATTATTTATAAAGGGTAATATAGTAATTTAAATTCAATGATTTGATTGATATATGTTAAATAATTAATGATTTGATTGATGTAAAATTATAATTAATTGATGGATAAATAATATGATGAGAAGAACGTATGATTAGAGAGGATAAATTTATACATAGATTATTAATAATGCTACCAAACATAGCCTAATAGTATTAAGCAAACTCAATTCGTCCAACAAATTCAATAACACAAACGTGTTTCGGGGTTCGGATCCCCTAAATTCCAACAAAAGAAAGTTTAGCTACTACAACTCATCATAAAAATCAATCTAAAACTGTTTTTCAACATAAAAAAACAAGGTTTGGAAGAGAAGAAAACTCAAAACAAGCCGAGCGATCTTCCAAGCCCTTCACAGCCGCCGTCCTTTGTTCTTCTGCTTGTCGAACCCTTAAAATGTCTGAAAATATTCTATTTATATCGCCCATAGAGTCATTTCCATGTGAAACACCCAAAATCAAAACTTTCCAAATTACGTGTGAGCGCCTGAGCTGCAGAATTTACAGCCTTGGCGCATGAAATTATGCCTCGTTACTTTCCCGTTTTTTCGAGCATGCGCTCGGGCTGCATAAATGACAGCCCCAGAGCCTTCTATTTTGCCTCACTTATGTCCACATTTTTTATACCGCGCCCGAGCTGCAGAAATGACCACTCAGGCGCACCTTGTTTCTCGTCCGAATTTTTTTTGTCCTTGCTTACCTGCCACAATAACCACCAAAACACGAGGAGTGAACAAAATGCATGAGAAAAACACTGAATGCACATAAATTAACTTAAACACAACAAAATGAATTGACATTAATGCAAAACACACAAAAACCATGCAATAAAAATACGTAAAACTGACTCATGTCAGGCATGCTGAAGAGTGAACTTGAAAAATAAAAAATGACACTTTCCAGATTTAATTTGAGCTCAACCAAACTTGATTATATTTTGACTATGAGCAAAGGTTATATGTAGCGACCCTCACCATGATCACCTACTAATCAAGAGCTTAGGCATGCAATTAAATTAATCAAAATATAATCAGAAAACACAGCAAAAACATAAACATAATACAATTCTAAGGAAAGAAATCTGTAGAAATTCTTAAGTTATACCACCATATCGAATCACTCAGTACTACAATAACAACTGAAACGATACAACAGAAAAGGAGTTATAACCAGCCCTGCTACCAAAAAACTCCCACCGGCTGCCGCAACCCTAAACTAGTCTCGCCTCGAGCCTCTTGCTCCGCCCAACCTAAGGCCTGCCCCATGGAATGGGGTGTCCAAAATAAACTGAGTACGTGAGTGATTAAAGCGCACAACACGAGAGTATGAGTATACAAATATTATATTAACATGTATGCAAGTTTACAGGATACCATGACTCAAAAGTCACTAAGAACTGCTCAATCAGAATCGGCGCCTAGTATGTAGCACTATATATCATCACACTAGGAGGTGGCTCACATACCCAACTGTGAAAATGGTGACCTGATCACGAGTCCACGTGTCCAACCATCTACGAACAGGTAGGATGAGCACCCTACTGACGGTATCTCAAAAGAATATAGCCCAACATGATAATGTATGCAGCATCATGACAGTAAAAATATATGCAGCTAAAATCATTCCATATAAAATGCACACATAGGAAATGCATACTCAACTAGGGTATCTCGAATAGTACTTTTGTAACTCTATATCACAGGTATATAAGTTTTGGTCCTACCGTCCAAGTCTATAATTCATATCACTAATTAGTATCTAAAAGTCATAACTAAGCCAATAGATACTCTCAAAATATTTATAGAGAACTTAGACTTTACCTCCATCTGTTGTTAGCATTTTGATGTCGAGAGTTTCCCTCCATAGGCACAACTCTGCTACACCTTCGGTAGCGCCTCGCTATTGCTCGACCCTCGATAATATAGAATGAAAAATACAAAAATCACTGAAGAAACGAATTGGAAACTTGTGAATTGGCAATTGAAAATGATTCCCGGATGCCCTATATATATGCGGAGATCGGACGATCAAATCTGGAGATCAGATGTTCCGATCTCTACATGCATGGATACGTTGCACTGGCACTGATCGAACGATCCGTTTTAGACTTCGGACGTTTCGATCCCTTGCATGCATCTCCATGTGTCAAGATCAATGACACTTGTTATGACAACTCATCGGACGCTCCGATTGGCACTTCGGACGGTCCGATCTTCACCACGTTTCACTCCAAATTTGACAACTCAATGAACACTAATCAACTTGAGTTCGGACATTCCATTTTGGGGATCGGACCATCCGATCTCCCCGGAGCCTCCGAATCCAAATTCTTGCTTCTGAAGTGCTTGAGTTCGGACCTTCCGAACTTGCCCTTAATTTCTAAGATTAAACTTTACATTTTAATCCCACTTAAACCCTTGGTTTTTCTAAATAGTAACCCTTAATCATGATTAGTCAACTTAATCTTATAAAATGAAACTGGGCTACTACATTCTCCATCTACTTAAGATATTTTGTCCTCGAAACACTCTTATGTACAAACAACTGAACACTCTTAATCTGATCAACGATATCAACAGCTTGCTGCACTAACTCTGGTCCCTCAACCTGTCGTTCCCCAAATTATTCTCAGAACAATGAAGTACGACACCGTCGCACGTACAATGCCTCAAATGGTACCATACCGATATTGCGGTGATAACTGTTGTTGTACACGAATTCAATCAATGACAAATGATCTTGCCCAGCTGGATCAAAATCCATAGTAAAAGCTTGAAGCATATCCTCATGAGTACAGATAGTACGCTCTGTCTGGCCATCAGTCTCTGGGTGGTACGTAGTACTCAAACTTAGAGTAGTACCAAAGCATGTTGAAACTACCCCAAAATCTGGAAGTGAATCTGGGGTCTCTGTCACTGACTATGCTCATAGGAACACGATTCAAACGTACAGTCTCCTAAATGTACAGACGAGCCATACAGTCAAAGGAATAATCTCAGTTATACGGAAGTAAATGTGCTGACTTGGTGTGTGAGACCCCTGTACCACATGGAAAAAATGAAAGGTTTAAAATGAGTTTAAAATGGGCTACAATGGACTTCTATAGCAACTTGGGTTAATCATTTTCGTAAAGCAAGGACGAATACGAAGTAATTGCTATAGGGGCCTGTGAGACCTCGGTTCTAAACAACTAATCTCGGATTAAACAATTAAAAGCCATAAGAATTTTTTTTTAAAACACCACGCGCGCGCAGGCTAAGCATCCAGAGTCCCAATTGAAGGCTCACGCGCGCGCGGCCCATCAATTCAGAACTCTGGATAGGCACCCCGCGCTCGCGCGAGGTACCATCTCGCGTGCACGCGGGTAGCCTGGGCAGAAATGCCGAGACCAACAATAAATATTCCCACGCTTGACTTCAACATGCATTCCAATCCCAATTCAAATCCATTAATACAACATACAACATGCATAAATCCAATACAAGGTAGTTCTAAAGTTATATAATCTCCAACTAGTAGAACATGCTTCAATCTAACTTATTCAAAAAAAATACAACACGAGTTCGAATACAATCTAAGTTCGATTACAAACTCGACTTCCAAAACACCAAGTCTCACTTCTAATCGACTCAACCCTTATCCATGATGCCTCTGACTCGGTCCTGCCCCACCTGTTGCCAAGCACACATACAATGACAAGACAACAGCCGGATAATCCGGTGAGAATAGCATTCCCAGTAAAAGAGACAAACATTCATATCAATTAATATATCAAAACATGATATATATATATATATATACAAGACAAGCAAATCCCAAAAGCATTGTCTAAACTCAACTCAAATGCATAAAATGCAATGCATGTCTTTAAAAATCTGGGATTATCAAGTCTGGATAATCACAAGGTAAAGGTTCTTTGCTCTTTTATTCTGTTGGAATCCCGAGGATGAAATATCACACAAATCACACTGTGTTGTGAAAATTACTCGCAAGCATACGAGTGTTAAGTTTTAATATAGTGAAAGAGAGAGTGTCGATCCCACAAGGAGTAATATGAAAATATTCAATACTTGTAATTAAAATAGTCTTAATTTTATCTAGAAAATCAAACTTTAAAGAATTGCTGACAAATTAAATAAATAATGAAGTTTGCAAAGCGCGCACACAAAAAATTCTTAAGAGATTATCAATCAGAGAGAAACAGTCTAGAGGTTTGATTTCACCTGGTCTCGACAATATGCATTCCTAATCAATCTATTTTTCATGAGTTCATTTCAATTAATAACCAAGAACACATAGATTATACTATTTCCCTCTCCCGAGTATCAAATAGAATGTATCAATCACAAATCAATTCCAATATCCCTATTAAAAATCTACTTTTAATGATATGTGTAAAAAAATGTTCTTTCTAGGCTCTATTAAAGTTATAAGCTCTCTCGAGTCATATAAACAATTAATAGTGTGAATTCTATTGATCTTATTCTAAATCCCCTCTCCCGAGTGCCGGATTCTGAATAAATATGACAAATCAATTTATGGCCAGTAAATTGAAAAGACTTTCAAAACTAGAATCACAATTAATTTAGAAGAACTCAATTCAATAAAATCAAAAATTCATAAACATGTCTTGACCAGGCTACATCAACCTCTAGACATAAAAAGTTTAGTTCATACACAAATTCATATCAACACAAATCATGTTTAAGAATTCAAACATAATTCAATAATCAAAAGAAATAAATAATGAAGGAATAACAAAGCCGTAGTCTTACTTCCGTGTCCGGTCGAAAAGTCTTCGTCTTTGTTCCACGCAATCTTCAAATCTTGATCCCAAAAAATCTCACGAAAGTGCTCTCAAGATTATGGTGTATTGGCGGCTAGATAGCCCTTCATTAGGTCTGACAAATCCCTTAAATATGCCCCTAAAATTTGTCCAAAACAACTTCCAAAGATATCCAAAAGTTTCCAAAATTATACACAGCCCTGGTCACACAGACAGCGACGCGCGGGCGTGCCACTCTTACGTGCGGGCGTGCATAACATTCTGTCCCGATAATTCAAATAACTCAATCACATGCGGGCGCGCCAGAGAAACAAGCGGGCGCGCATGGCTTTCTGTAAAATTTCCAACACTTCTCATTAGTTGACGCGCGGGCGCGCCAGATCCAGGCGCGGGCGCGTATAGCTTGTTGTCCCATCTTCATCTAATCTTCAAAATACGAACCATCTTCGCTTGCTTTGCTCTTTTCTTGACTCCTTTGATTTCATCCATCATAACTTCAATATTTCCTGTATTTCCTGACATCCAACAACAACAACAACAATTTTCACGTAATTCCGCTCGAAACCAAGCAATTATCCAATAATATCAACACAAATTAAGTGCACAAAATGCACTTATCAAATTCCCCCAAACTTAAATGTTTGCTAGTCCCGAGCAAAACCAATCAAGACTCCAACACAAAACATACAATACTTACTCAACAAATCAAGACCAACCAAGAATTACTATGAAACAATGGTCTTAGCAAAATATTCAGAAAATTTCATCCAATCATATCGAACTATCACTTTTTAATTTTCAACAACACATGCTAGTGAACCTCCAAAACTTACAAATCCCGCAACCCACGTTCAAAATACTCTTATCCAAATAAATTCACACATTCATAGATAATGAGGGCTTTATAAGGCAAAAGGATCAACGACATGATAAATTACATTTGAAAGCACGCAAAAATCAGGTTATTTCACCAAAGAAACGTGTACGTGTTTCGGTCAAAAATTCATATTCATTAAAAGTGTCAATCAATCATCCATAGGCTAGATTCTCGCAACCCTTATCCACTAGTATATTAGGCAACTGTAACTCGGTCAGAAGGACTTAATTAGCTTGTAATGTAAGGTCTGGATCATGGCTACAAATGAAGGATAAAAAATTCAAAATAAGGAGTAATTTATGCTCAATCTAACTTCAACTCCTTTTTCATTCACAATTTCATACTTATTTTTCTTTCACTTCATTGACCTTTTTTCATCTTTTCATCTTTTTTCACCACTCTTTTCTTTTATTTTTTTTTTCATCTAATACCTTTTTCTTTTAAACTCATCCACCACACCATTCCATTTTTCACAAATATAACTAGGAGCATAAAACATTTTAGCATTCAAATTACTCCCTTAAAGGTAGGAAATAGTGTTTAGGCTATTCAGGTAGTCAATGTAGGACCTTGAAATAATGACGAATGGGGGTTTTATGATACGTTTACACGCATGCCATTCGATTTTCCATAAGGCTCGTACTAAGGATAACATGCATTAATAGGGTAGCTTGAAAGGCTCAAACAAATTTAGAAAAATCGCCTAAATCATTCCTAATCACAATTTTGTCCGTATTGCGCCTCAAAGGGTATCCGAACTAGTTCTAGACAATCTCAATTCACAAGTAAATCACATGAATTTTAACCAGTGCAGAAAAGAAGTAATCATCAACAGGAAACGATGATTTTCAACAAGACTCAGATCATGTACCTACAATACTCATGTATATCTTGTGAAGGCTCAAAGGGCACTAAGGATACAATAATTTCAATAAAAATCAGGCCCAAGGATCCCAAAAATTGCCTCATTCATATCTATGCTTGTATGTTTTAACTCAGATTTAAGCACAATCACAGAATATGTAGAGATTCATTCATCTCATTAATTCACCAATAAAAATTCTTTTAATTCCGATCATGAATTTGAGATAAAAACAAGTCATTTGCCTCATTGGCCAATGTATTTTTATTTCTTTCATGGTTTCTTGAATTTAACTCGCATCCACACAACAATTCACACTTTCCCAACCTCACACACTATACTCATTCCAAAATCCATCTCACCGCCAACACAGCACAGAAAACTAAACAAAAATAAAAACCAAAACACAAAAAGAATAAAATAAATGAAAATAAAAACTCAGGAACAAATTCAGCAATTGTGAAATAAATTCAGCAAAATCCCCCCAAACAAGGTACAATCAGTGTCCTCAAATATTTAAATAGGAAAGAAAAAGGACATGTACCTCAAACGACGACCGTCAGTGGTCTTTGCTGTCGTCACTCTCATCATCACTATAAACCGCAGGTGTCGGGCCTGAAGCACCAAAGGTAGGTGGCCACTGAGGATAAGGAGGAAAAGAATGAGCCGAGCTCGCAGCATGAGGAAATTGGTGGCTCAATGCACCAGTGAATCCCATCATGTAATCCATGAAAACGTCATTTCTTTTGCTGAAAGTGATGGAATTCTTGACGATGTTGGCGCAGATCCTCCTCAAGAGTATTAGAGTAGGTGCCCGTCGAGCCAATGTGTTGGCCGATGGTCCTTGAGAGAACTCTTGTATGACAATCTTTATTTTAATAATATTTGACATTATTTAATTTGGCACATCTTTATCTTTATACCCATGCAAGCTGCATAGATAAAGCCCTTGAATATACAAATAGTAGAAAGAATATTAGATGGTCATGTGATGACTATCATGAAACTCATATTTGGAATACTGTATATTCTAAACTGTTCCTAGTCGATTTAGCCGCCATAAAGAAGAATAAAGGCCGCTCGAGCTTGAGAATAGTATTTGCGATGTGAGTACCATGTTTCATTGGTAGGGGACATGGAGATGTCCAAGCATGTAAATAGGTGCTCCTTGTAGAGTGCACTGAACAACCCTCCCTAAAGGAGTTTTCCAAGTGGTTCTCACTTATCGAGTGGAGAAGTCCTAGTTTATGGTTGTACACCATTAGTCCTTATAACCCGGGACAACATGGAGACTCTATATGCTAGTGCTTCACTTTGACTTGTTTACCGACTCATCTGGGGTCATCATGTAGCAATGTTGGGTGTTGTGACGAAACATATAGGAGTCAATGCATTGTAGTCGGGGATTCACCGCTTACCTACGGGTATGGATATCCTATGTTATATCATGCATACGTAGCTTGAAATCTCTGATCAGAGTAAGTGTAATTAAGAAAGGAGTTTCTTGAATTACATTTTCGATGCAACTACGGCATGACACATAGTTACTGATTCAATGACAACTCTCCATAAACCAATGGTTGTCGAATCGGTCGGGATATATGAGTTGAAGGGACCGTACTGTACGCTAATCATAATTGATTGGTTCTTGCAGGCACTATCATTTGATACCTAGGGAGTCATGTAAGCGATGCTGCTAGACTTTTACATGACTGGTTGGGTACTATCAGACTTGAGTTTTCTGACGTTCTTATTATCAATGTGTTGATTAATAAGAATGGAGCTATATAGGGTATGCTCATATAAAGGACTTGTTGATCCCGAATCACATGGAGATGTGAACCCACTGCTAGTTGTATCAGTGAACCATTGAGGGTCACACAAGTACTAGCTTTCTAGATCCCGTTGAGATTAAAATAAGTTCAATGTGTTGAACAACTTATAAAGGAGTTTATAAGTAAAATAAATTAGAAGTTTGACTTCTAAATTGGAGAATGAATGGAATATGTAACTTTTAATTTGTGAATGTGTTCCAAGATTAAAAGTTGACTTAAAATAATTAGTTTATGAAAATGGTGATTTTCTAAACTATTATTTTGAACTTAGTTAATTAATTCAAGTGTTGAATTAATTTAACACTAGTTGACATTTTAATGTACAAATAATTAAACACTATTGAGTCTTGTAGAGCTCAAATAAAAAAGTGTTATATAATTATTGTTACTAGTGTACTTGAATGAGTTCAAGTTGAATTTAATTAATTGATTAAACTTAAATGGGTTTAGGTTTAATATTTAATTAAAATAAGTTCAAAACATTTAAATATATATATTTATATATGTATATATATTTTGGGCGTGTATATATATATATATATATATATATGATATATATATATGTTTGTGTGTGATGGAATTTGAAGAGTTGGATGATAGTTTACAATTTTCCATGCATGACTTGCACTTTTCCATGCATGGCTTAATTGTGCCTAATTAATCCTTCTCCATTATAATTACATACACACATTCACATATTCCACTAATGAAATCCTAGAAGTGGCCGAAACCCTCTCCAAGAATTCTCCAATTTTTCTTTCAATTTTTGAGAAAGAAAGAAAAGGATATCTCAATGCAAAATTTTCTAAATATTCTAGTGCATATTTAGAGCGGATCTAGATCGTCTATTCGTGGACCTAATTCGGAGGCTCGAAGTGTTGAATCCATTTTGAGCAAGGAGTGCTCTTGGAAGCTTGTAGATTGAGTCTACCCTTTTCAAGAGCCTAGTTGTTTATCAACTTGGTTGGAGCCATAAATCAATCTTTGAGATTGATAGGTAAAATTCTAAACACCCTATGGTTGTTTGAGTTTTTGAATACTACACAAGTGCTCGAATTTCTTTTGTTAAAAATTTTTATATTTTCGCTGCGTTTCCGGGCACGAGTTAAACAATCCTCTTCAGTGGTATCAGAGCCTAGGTTACTCATTTGTGTAGTATTTGTTGGATATTATGTTGAGGTCAATTTATAACCGCATGAGAAAATCAAGATTTATCAATTTTGGGCTATTTTTATAAATATTTTTTTATGGTTTCGGGCAGCCCATAGGCTGCCCGAAGATGTCCTAGGGGCAGCCTATTTTTAATAATAATAAAAAAAAATATTTGGTTGGAATCCGGCGACGGAGATTTGGTGACGACTATGACGACTTGAGTTTTTTCAAAAGGTGTTTTGGAATATCATGTGTCATAGGCCCTAAATTGTTAAATATATTATAGTTGATTTTTATGAAAAATTAAACTTTATAATATGTGATTTTTCTCATAAAATAAATAGTTAAAGTGTGACTTTGATTATTTATAGTAAATTGTGATTTACAAGAAATTCAATTATAAATAAATTAATTTGAAAGTAAACAAATGTGTTTGTTTATTTTGTTAATTTATTTTATAATTGTGGTGGTTAGTGATTGGACCAAGATATATAATATTTGATCAATTGATTATTGAGATAATTAATTGATGGTGTATGATATGTGATATTATGCATGAAGGATGATTAAAAGCCCAAGACCAAATGCTAGGATATTTTGTGTTGAATGGTTGTAATAATTATCAAATTATAAAGTGGGATTGGTTTATGGCCCGTTCTCATCCCATGAGATGTATCCCTATTTGCCATGGATATTTTCATGTAAAATATTTGATAGCGGAAGTTCAAGATTGGAAGATGGTGGGCCATGATGAATTATGAAGATCCAAGACATGTAAATATTGGAAGCTTATGTAATTTTTGCATTTGCATCCCATGAATTCCCTAGGAATTGGACCTAGGCCCGTGTTTGGCTCACACGGGCCAAATATTTTTTGGGGCGATTGATCATCCTTGTTAATTAGTATGTGCGTTATTATTTTATAATAACAAAGTTGCATGAATCCGGCAAACATACGATCAAACATGGCGATCTTTAAAATTAATGATGAGACCTTTTCAAAATTAAAAAACCCTCATTTTGAATTAGATTCAAAATTTATATCAAGCCCGAAAAGGGGAATTATAAATGTGTTTATAATTTCCATGTCTTCCATCGACAATGGATGCATGACGAACGCTACCCGTATTCAATACTCGGCTCATATTATTGGGGGGTTTGGATGCCGAAAAGCTGTGACATCCATTGACATGGTGATGTGAACTACGTGGAACTCCCATGACTTCGGCTCATATTATTGGGGAAACTCATGGCGACCGTCCATTAAGGTTCGATATCGATGGGTAAGGCTTGACACGTAAAGATAAACGACGTCATTTTATTGGGTCCTAATCAAGCGTGAGACAAAAGTTTACGTAAGGGTTGCATGGAGATGCAATTGGAAACTACCTTTTAGAAATTATGATTGGCTGATATTATTCGGGATCGTAATTGGCTAATTGGACCTTATGTACCTACTGAGGAAAGGAGTTTCCCGTTTTTACTAGAGGGTAGTAAAAATGTCAAAAACAGTGGGAGTAAATATTTATAAAGTTAAAGTCCACACTTTATATCTTATTAAATATTTTAAAATAGTCATTGACATTTATCTGTTATTATTTTTCAATACAAGTTTTGACAATGTCATCAATTCGCAATCCGCTATCTACTATACTCGACAAACATTTACTGACCGGTCCAAATTACCTCGATTGGCTAAGAAATCTGAAAATCGTCTTGAACTCGGAGAGGATTGCATACACACTTGATGAGTTGCCCCCTGATACGGCTCCGACTGATTGTAGCCCTGAGGAGCTACAGACTTACAAGGATTGGTGTGACCATGACTTGAAAGCCAAGTGTTATATGCAGGCTTCTATGAATGATGAGCTTCAGCGATGTTTTGAGAGTGCAAAGCATGCTGCTGACATTCATTTGCATCTCAAAGAACTCTTTGGTGAACAAACACGCCCACTTCGACATGCGATTGTCAAGGAGCTAATCACTTTGCGCATGCGAGATGGGGCTTCGGTCCATGAGCATGGCCTGAAGTTGATTGGGCTCATGGAGAAACTCGTTAGCATGGATCTTGTGCTACCAACTGAGTTGACCACAGACGTGTTGCTCTTGTCACTGCCTAGCTCATTTGATCCTTTTGTGGTGAATTTCAACATGAACAAGTTAGATCCAACTCTTGAGGAGTTGGTTAACATGCTTGTTACGTTTGAATCCACAATCAAGAAAGAGAAGCCGGTTCTTTATGTGGGATCTTCATCTGGTTCAAAGAATAGACCACATGGGAAGGGAAAGAAGCGTTCCTTCCATGCTCCCAAAAAGAACGTGCCCTTGAAGAGGCAAGCTCCGAGTCCCGTTGTGGTAGCCACACTAGTTAAGGCTAACAAGACTAATGACGTCTGTCATCACTGTAAGAAACCTGGACATTGGAAACGTAATTGCAAGGAATATCTTGACCAGAATGGTTCTGGAAAAGGTATGTTCTACATTGAAGTAAACATTTCACTTAACTCTTCTTCTTGGGTATTGGATACCGGCTGTGGCTCACATCTCTGTAATGATTTGCAAGTGATGGCAAGAAGTAGGAGACTCAGAGATGGTGAGACCTTCTTGAGGATGGGCAATGGGGCAAGAGTTGCAGCCAAAGCTATTGGAGATGTTTACTTATTGTTGGACAATGATTTTAAATTATGTTTGAGAGATGTTTTGTTTGTACCAGATTTGGTGAAAAACATTGTTTCCATTTCTATGCTTGATAAAGATGGATATTCTTGTTTATTTGGCAAAAGTGTTTGCAATATTTACAAGAATGAATGTTTAATTGGTACAGGACAATTGGAAAATGATCTCTATAATTTAAAATTGAAAGATATTCCTATGTATAATTTCCAAGAGATATCAACAACATCCAAAAGAAAACAAGATACTTTAAATCCAGCACACTTATGGCATGCTCGATTAGGTCATATATCTTTTAAAAGGATGAACAAGCTAGTGGGAGAAGGCATGTTTAATATGTGTGATATTAATTCTCTTACTAATTGTGAACCCTGTCTAAAAGGAAAGATGACCAAAATTCCTTTTAAGGGCCATGTGGAGCGAGCCAAGGGACTGTTGGATTTGATCCATACAGATGTGTGTGGTCCACTTAGCATCACCACTAAAAACGGACATTCTTACTTCATTACCTTTACCGATGACTTCTCTAGGTATGGGTATGTGTATTTGATGAAATACAAATCTGAAGCTTTTGAAAAGTTCAAAGAATTCAGAAATGAAGTAGAAAAACAATTGGGACGAAGCATCAAGGCACTTCGATCGGATCGAGGTGGTGAGTACTTGAGTACTGAATTCCAAGAGTATCTTAGGGAGAATGGGATTCTCTCACAGTGGACTCCTCCTGGTACACCTAAGTTGAATGGTGTTTCAGAACGTCATAATCGAACTTTGATGGACATGGTTCGGTCTATGATGGGGTTCACGGAGTTGCCGCCATCCTTTTGGGGAAATGCACTTGAGACAGCGGCACTGTTGTTGAACAATGTCCATTCAAAGGCAGTTGATAAGACACCATATGAGATATGGATGGGAAAATCTCCAAAGTATTCTTATCTAAGAATATGGGGATGCCCTGCTTATGTGAAGCAGATAGTGGGAGATAAATTGGATGCTCGATCCATTTTATGCTACTTCGTGGGATATCCAAGGAATTCGGTTGGATATTATTTCTATCATCCCAAAGAAACAAAGGTGTTTGTTTCTAGGAATGCAACCTTCTTGGAGAAGGAATTTCTATTAGATAGAAAATGGGAGATGATAGAATTCGAAAAAGTTCGAGAAACACCCACGATTGTGGAACCCACACCCGAACAGCCAAGAGAGGAGATACAAGCTCCTAGAAGATCAGAGAGGATCTCAAGACCACCTATAAGGTATGGTCTGCTTTTTGAAGAGGGCCAAGATGAGCCTGACCATGGATGTGATCCAAGGACCTTCAAGGAAGCATTGTCTGATGCCGATTCATCCAAGTGGCTTGAAGCTATGGAATCTGAGATGAATTCCATGTATTCAAACCAAGTGTGGAATCTTGTGGATCCACCTGAAGGAATTGTTCCTATAGGGTGTAAATGGATTTACAAGAGGAAGCTTGGGACGGATGGGAAGGTTCTGACCTTCAAGGCTCGATTGGTGGCAAAAGGTTATACTCAAAGGCAAGGAGTTGACTTTGAAGAAACTTTTTCTCCAGTCGCAATGTTCAAGTCCATAAGGATATTTCTTGCCATTGCCGCATGGTATGACTATGAAATATGGCAGATGGATGTGAAGACAGCTTTTCTTAATGGGGATATTAAGGAAGAAATTTACATGTCTCAACCTGAAGGGTTCACATCTATCGGAAGTGAGCATAAAGTATGCAAACTTCAGAGATCTATCTATGGTCTCAAACAGGCATCTAGGAGCTGGAACCTTAGATTTGATGGTACAATCAAAGAGTTTGGGTTTACTAAGAATCCTGAGGAACCATGTGTGTATAAGAAGGTCAGTGGGAGTGCTGTGACATTCCTGGTACTTTATGTTGATGACATTCTACTCATTGGGAATGATGTAGGAATGTTGCAATCAACTAAAGTATGGTTATCGAGTAAGTTCTCGATGAAGGACTTGGGTGAAGCATCTTTTGTATTGGGAATACAAATCTATCGGGATAGATCGAAAAGATTGCTTGGTCTCACCCAGTCCACATACATTGATACCATCGTGAAGAGGTTCTCGATGGATGAGTCTAAGAAAGGACATCTACCAATGTGTCATGGCGTGTCTCTATCCAAGTCCATGTCTCAAAAGAATGATGCAGAAATAGAGACGATGACACGCATTCCATATGCATCTGCAATTGGTAGTATCATGTATGCGATGATATCTACACGTCCTGACGTGGCCTTTGCACTTAGTGTTACAAGTAGATACCAATCGAACCCTGGTCTTCCACACTGGAAAGCTGTGAAAGACATTCTCAAGTATTTGAGAAAGACTAAGAATATGTTCTTGGTTTATAGGGGTGGAGAACTAAAATTGGAAGGCTATACCGACTCTAGCTTCCAAAGCGATGTTGATGATTCGAAGTCAACTTCCGGTTTTATATTCATGCTCAATGGTGCTGCTGTTTGTTGGAAGAGTTCCAAGCAAAACAGCACTGCGGATTCAACCACTGAAGCAGAATATATTGCTGCATCCGATGCTGCAAAGGAAGCTGTTTGGATTAGGAATTTCGTCCAAGAGTTGGGCGTTATTCCTAATGGAGTTGATCCAGTCCCGGTGTACTGCGACAACACTGGTGCCGTTGCTCAGGCAAAAGAACCAAGGTCTCATCAGAAATCCAAACATGTACTGAGAAAATACCACATCATCCGGGAAATTGTGGAACGAGGAGATGTCTTGTTAGACAGAGTCGCCTCCGCAGATAATGTTGCTGATCCACTAACTAAGCCTTTACCAGGACCATTGTTCGAAAAGCATCGCGAATCAATGGGTTTGAAGAATATGGGTAGTTGGCTCTAGTGCAAGTGGGAGATTGTTAGAGTAGGTTCCCGTCGAGCCAATGTGTTGGCCGATGGTCCTTGAGAGAACTCTTGTATGACAATCTTTATTTTAATAATATTTGACATTATTTAATTTGGCACATCGTTATCTTTATACCCATTCAAACTGCATAGATAAAGCCCTTGAATATACAAATAGTAGAAAGAATATGAGATGGTCATGTGATGACTATCATGAAACTCATATTTGGAATACTGTATATTCTAAACTGTTCCTAGTCGATTCAGCCGCCATAAAGAAGGATAAAGGCCGCTCGAGCTTGAGACTAGTATTTGCGATGTGAGTACCATGTTTCATTGGTAGGGGACATGGAGATGTCCAAGCATGCAAATAGGTGCTCCTTGTAGAGTGCACTGAAAAACCCTCCCTAAAGGAGTTTTCCAAGTGGTTCTCACTTATCGAGTGGAGAAGTCCTATTTTATGGTTGTACACCATTAGTCCTTATAACCCGGGACAACATGGAGACTCTATATGCTAGTGCTTCACTTTGACTTGTTTACCTACTCATCTGGGGTCATCAGGTGGCAATGTTGGGTGTTGTGACGAAACATATAGGAGTCAATGCATTGTAGTTGGGGATTCACCGCTTACCTACGGGTATGGATATCCTATGTTATATCATGCATACGTAGCTTCAAATCTCTGATCAGAGTAAGTGTAATTAAGAAAGGAGTTTATTGAATTACATTTTCGATGCAACTACGGCATGACACATAGTTATTGATTCAATGACAACTCTCGATAAACCAAAGGTTGTCGAATCGGTCGGGATATATGAGTTGAAGGGACCGTACTGTACGCTAACCATAATTGATTGGTTCTTGCAGGCACTATCATTTGATACCTAGGGAGTCATGTAAGCGATGCTGCTAGACGTTTACATGACTGGTTGGGTACTATCAGACTTGAGTTTTCTGACGTTCTTATTATCAATGTGTTGATTAATAAGAATGGAGCTATATAGGGTATGCTCATATAAGGGACTTGTTGATCCCGAATCACATGGAGATGTGAACCCACTGCTAGTTGTATTAGTGAACCATTGAGGGTCACACAAGTACTAGCTTTCTAGATCCCGTTGAGATTAAAATAAGTTCAATGTGTTGAACAACTTATAAAGGAGTTTATAAGTAAAATAAATTAGAAGTTTGACTTCTAAATTGAAGAATGAATGGAATAAGTAACTTTTAATTTGTGAATGTGTTCCAAGATTAAAAGTTGACTTAAAATAATTAGTTTATGAAAATGGTGATTTTCTAAACTATTATTTTGAACTTAGTTAATTAATTCAAGTGTTGAATTAATTTAACACTAGTTGACATTTTAATGTACAAATAATTAAACACTATTGAGTCTTGTAGAGCTCAAATAAAAAAGTGTTATATAATTATTGTTACTAGTGTACTTGAATGAGTTCAAGTTGAATTTAATTAATTGATTAAACTTAAATGGGTTTAGGTTTAATATTTAATTAAAATAAGTTCAAAACATTTAAATATATATATTTATATATGTATATATATTTTGGGCGTGTATATATATATATATATATATGATATATATATATATGTTTGTGTATGATGGAATTTGAAGAGTTGGATGATAGTTTACAATTTTCCATGCATGACTTGCACTTTTCCATGCATGGCTTAATTGTGCCTAATTAATCCTTCTCCATTATAATTACATACACACATTCACATATTCCACTAATGAAATCCTAGAAGTGGCCGAAACCCTCTCCAAGAATTCTCCAATTTTTCTTTCAATTTTTGAGGAAGAAAGAAAAGGATATCTCAATGCAAAATTTTCTAAATATTCTAGTGCATATTTAGAGCGGATCTAGATCGTCTAGTCGTGGATCTAATTCGGAGGCTCGAAGTGTTGAATCCATTTTGAGCAAGGAGTGCTCTTGGAAGCTTGTAGATTGAGTCTACCCTTTTCAAGAGCCTAGTTGTTTATCAACTTGGTTGGAGCCATAAATCAATCTTTAAGATTGATAGGTAAAATTCTAAACACCCTATGGTTGTTTGAGTTTTTGAATACTACACAAGTGCTCGGATTTCTTTTGTTAAAAATTTTTATATTTCCGCTGCGTTTCCGGGCACGAGTTAATCGAAGAACAATCACAGAATATGTAGGGATTCATTCATCTCATTAATTCACCAATAAAAATTCTTTTAAGTCCGATCATGGATTTGAGATAAAAACAAGTCATTTGCCTCATTGGCCAATGTATTTTTATTTCTTTCATGGTTTCTTGAATTTAACTCGCATCCACACAACAATTCACACTTTCCCAACCTCACACACTATACTCATTCCAAAATCCATCTCACCGCCAACACAGCACAAAAAACTAAACAAAAATAAAAACCAAAACACAAAAAGAATAAAATAAATAAAAATAAAAACTCAGGAACAAATTCAGCAATTGTGAAACAAATTCAGCAAAATCCCCCCAAACTAGGTACAATCAGTGTCCTCAATGATTTAAATAGGAAAGAAAAAGGACATGTACCTCAAACGACGACCGTCAGTGGTCGTCGCTGTCGTCACTCTCATCATCACTATCAACCGCAGGTGTCGGGCCTGAAGCACCAAAGTTAGGTGGCCACTGAGGATAAGGAGGAAAAGAATGAGCCGAGCTCGCAGCATGAGGAAATTGGTGGCTTAATGCACCAGTGAATCCCATCATGTAATCCATGAAAACGTCATTTCTTTGCTGAAAGTGATGGAATTCTTGACGATGCTGGCGCAGATCCTCCTCAAGAGATGTAACACGTGCTTCCAGAGAAGGAGGCGTCTGATTCTGTGGGACCGATGCTCGACTATCCGCTGCGCTAGCATTGAACGCTCATCGGGCCACACGTTCTCGCAGTTCACTAGCAGATGGATGGCGCGTAGAAGAACCACCACCGGGTATAAGGGTCGTGGGCTTTAACAACTCTTCATTAGGGCTCCAATCAACACCCACTGCTTCACATAAATCCATAATAATTGATGGCAAAGCTACCCCCCCCCTCGAACGACCAGTGAAGACATTCTGAATAGTCTCTTGACAAATACGGCCTAAATCCATAGACATGCCTTCAACAATGCAATATACGAGAATCGCCCTTTCCCTTGTGACCTCATGATCATGGTCAGTGGGTTTTAGTTTAGCGCAAACCAGAGCGTACCACCTCTTGGCATCCCTTTTCAAATCAACCTTCCTCAACTTGGACGGTTTAAGATCACTTCCCAGCCTCCATACAGCTCCCGCGACACAGATATATTGAATAATAGCATCATAATCAATATCCACAGATCTATATGCAACATGCTCATCATTGTCTACTGGCGGGATATGAAATAGAGTGTTAATCGCAACCGAATCAAACGGCACCATCTGTCCTCGCACTAATACCTTGAAGTAAACGTGCTTCACCTTCAGATTGGCATAAAATTCCCTCACCAATGAAATAACTGCTTCTTGAGGCTGCTTAACAAATTTAAGCCACTGCCGTTGTAGCACCTCATCCCCGACATTACACCGTATCACTCCATTCGGTTCAAAACCAATCGTCATATCAAACCCCCTCTCAGGTAGAATGTTATTAGATAGCAATGCGTGATAATTCTCCTCGGCCTGTTTATTCCAGAAACTATGATCATCGAAATTAGGGGCCGAAGAAGAGGATTCGCCCAACTTTGTTTTCTTCTTTGGAGCCATATTTCAAACACTTAGAAGACACAATAATAATCCTCAATTCAATAAAAATAGATCAACAGCCGTGACACCCCCAAACTATCAATTCAAGTAACAACACCCTCCTCTATTCAATGTGAAACGAGCACCAAAAATAACGCAAGACACCCCACAACTCAGATACAAATCCACGCCACAATCTCCACTATCTCAATAACCCAATAAACGGAAAATTTGCATGCCCGTGATCAGAGGAACTTACCACTTTCTCAAGATGAAACGACGCAACAACCCAGAAAAGTAATTCGGTGTCCCTAGCTCGATGTCCCTCCCACTGATTAGAGTAACAAATAGAGAAGAAGAAGAATTTAGAAAGCAAAGAGAAAAGATGGATGGAATAAAACAAGAGTATAGATAAGAAAACTTAGAGGAAGAATTCGAGTAGAATCGACACTTTAGAGAGGAGAGGAGAGAAAAGGAAAAATAGGGTAAAAACATAAGATAGGCTGAGAAATAAAGGAAACAAATCTGCGCTTAAAAACAGACGGGGCGAGCGCGCATGAAAAGAAGCGGGCGCGCCTAGGCCTCTGCCCATGAAAAAAAAAAACTTTCTGCGCAGGCGCGCCAAATGTGAAGCGGGCACGCATAACATGCTGGCTATTCTTTTGTTTGACTTGCGTTCCTGAGAATTAAACACAAGGAAAATGAATCAAAACGCGAAAATGAAAAAATTAAATGCAAAAAAAATAAATAAAAACGAAAAAAATAAAAAAAATAAAAAAATAAAAACAAACAAAAAGAACATATGGGTTGCCTCCCATTTAGCGCTTGTTTTATAGTCCTCAGCCGGACTTTCACCAGTTTTAAGCCGGGTCTGTGAGGATAGTACTTCGGTACCAAAATAATGTTTCACCCTTTGCCCGTTCATTTTGAATATCCTTCCATCTGTACATCGCAGCTCAATCGCACCGTGCGGATATACCTTCTCCACCATAAATGGTCCAGACCATCTGGACTTCAATTTTCCTGGAAACAATTTTATACCGGAGTTAAACAACAATACTTTCTGACCTGGTTTGAAGTCTCGAGGTACAATGTTTTTGTCATGCCACTTTTTTGTTTGCTCCTTGTAGATCTTGGCATTCTCATATGCTTCATTTCGAAACTCGTCCAATTCCGTCAACTGTAATTTACGCAACTCCACAGATGCTTCGATATCCATATTCAGCTTCTTGACCGCCCAAAACGCTTTGTGCTCTAACTCCAAAGGCAAATGACATGCCTTAACAAACACCAACCTATACGGAGACATCCCAATCGGTGTTTTAAACGCAGTGCGGTAGGCCCATAACGGGTCATCCAGCTTGATTGCCCAATCTTTTCTATTCATCTTCACCGTCTTTTCCAATATTTGATTGATTTCTCGGTTAGAGATTTCCGCTTGACCATTGGTATGCGGATGATATGCACATGCCACCTTAAGCCTAACACCATACTTAATGAGCAAGGTATTAAAAATTTTATTACAAAAGTGCGTACCTTCGTCACTGATTATTGCTCTTGGTGTCCCAAACCTTGTAAAAATGTTCTTTTGCAAAAACTTTACTACAGCGCGAGCATCATTAGTAGAGGTAGCAATGGCTTCCACCCATTTCGAAACGTAATCAACTGCTAATAAAATATAAGTGTACCCAAAAGAAGGGGGAAAAGGACCCACAAAATCAATACCCCGCACATCAAACAATTCCACTTTTAAAATATTTGTGAGGGGTAATTCATGCTTTCTAGAAATATTTTCAGTTCTTTGACACTTATCACATGATTTCACTAAGGTATAACTCTCTCTAAACAATGTAGGCCAATAAAAACCAGATTGTAATACCTTAGCGGCAGTCCGGGTTGCTCCAAAATGTCCCCCTTAGGGTGAGGAATGGCATTGTTCCAAAATCTCATTTGCCTCTTGCCCCGCCACACATCTTCGAATCACTTGATCAGCACAACGTTTGAAAATGTAGGGATCATCCCATAGGTAGAACTTAACGTCATGAAAAAACTTCTTCTTCTGATGTCGATTCAACTCTAGGGGCATAACACCACAAGACAAAAAATTCGCAATGTCAGCAAACCATGGAATAGAGGAACTTACCTCAAAGATCTGTTCATCCGAAAATAATTCCTTTATGCTCTCCTCCTCCTTCACGTCCTCTAAATCCAATCTCGACAAGTGATCAGCAACCTGATTTTCGCTACCCTTATTATCCTTGATTTCAAAATCAAATTCTTGTAGAAGCAGAATCCACCTTATCAAGCGTGGCTTTTTGCAAACAAGTAGCGAATCGCTGCATGGTCAGTGTAAACAACTACTTTAGTACCAATTAAATATGGACGAAATTTATCAAAAGCAAAAAATACTGCAAGCATCTCTTTTTCTGTAGTAGTGTAGTTTTGCTGTGCGGCATCCATGGTGTGACTGACATAATATATGGCTCGAAACATCTTATCTCTCCTCTGGCCTAATACAGCGCCGACTGCATAATCACTAGCATCACACATAAGTTCAAAGGGCTCCTTCCAATCCGGCACAATCATGATGGGTGTTGTGATCAACGCTGTCTTGATCTTTTCAAAGGCCTGCAAACAAGCATCATCAAATATGAATGTATAATCTTTTTCAAGAAAAATACACAGGGGTTTTGTAATCTTAGAGAAATCCTTGATGAATCGCCGATAAAACCCTGCATGGCCTAAAAAACTTCTGACGCCTTTGATATTCTTTGGAGGTGGAAGCTTCTCAATAGCAACTACTTTGGCTCGATCCACCTCTAATCCATTGGATGATACTTTATGTCCAAGGACAATGCCCTCTTGAACCATAAAGTCACATTTTTCCCAATTTAGTACTAAATTCTTTTCCTGGCACCTCTGCAAAACAAGAGATAGATTATGCAACCAATGATCAAAAGAGGAACCAAATACTGAAAAGTCATCCATAAAAACTTCCATCACGTCCTCCACCATATCTGCAAAAATCGCCATCATACACCGCTGAAAAGTTGCAGGTGCATTACACAGTCCAAACGACATCCTCCTGAAAGTAAACGTGCCATAGGGACACATAAAAGTAGTCTTATCTTGATCCTCTGGTGCTATAGCAATTTGATTATAACCTGAATAACCATCTAAAAACCAGTAATAACAATAACCAGCAAGTCTATCAACCATTTGATCAATGAAAGGAAGTGGAAAATGATCTTTACGAGTAGCTTTGTTCAACTTCCTATAATCTATACAAACTCGCCAGCCAGTTACTGTACGTGTGGAGATTAACTCATTATTTCATTTTTAACCACAGTAATCCCACCCTTCTTAGGAACCACTTGAACAGGAGATACCCAACTACTGTCAGAGATAGCATAAATCACTCCCGCATTCAACAACTTTAAAACCTCTTTCTTAACTACTTCTTTCATAGCGGGATTCAACCTCCTCTGATGATCAACATAAGGAGTATAAGACTCTTCCATCAAAATTTTATGCATGCAAATTGTTGGACTAATACCCTTAATGTCAGAAATTGACCATCCTAAAGCAGTTTTAAAATTTCTCAGAACTCTCAATAACTTATCCCTTTCTACAGCAGAAAAATGAGCAGAAATAATAACAGGACAAGTAGAATTTTCACCAAGAAATGCATAACATAAGTGCGCAGGCAATTCTTTAAGATCATGAGTTTCAGTAGATACCTCTGGTGCACTTTTTTCCAATGCTTCAGATTCCTTAGGACTTATCATTTTTTCTTTTGGAGCGTTGTCAAGGAATGTTTTTTGCTCATTTAACTCCCAATCCTCTTCCTTATCAACCACCTCATCCGCCACCAAACATCTTTTGAGTGGATCAGTAATTTCTGCACATGAAAAAGAATTATGAGAATCAACAATTTCAATACTTTTACATGTACTTACCTCGTTTGGTCCCCTCATGGTGTGATAAATATTAAAAATCACCGCTTCATCACCAACTCGAAGTGTGAGCTCTCCCTTGTGGACATCGATCAGTGCGCGTGCAGTAGCTAGAAAAGGTCTCCCAAAGATCAAAGGAGTTTCTTCATCTTCATCCATATCTAAAATCACGAAGTCTGCTGGAAATATAAACTTGTCGACCTTCACTAACACATCCTCCACAATACCCCGTGGATATGTGATACTCCGATCAGCCAGCTGTAATGTGATGGTGGTTGCCCTGACTTCTCCTAGCTCCAAAGTCCTGTATACAAAAAAAAGGCATCAAATTAATACTTGCTCCTAAATCACATAAAGCTCGATTTACCTTAGAACCACCAATAAAACAAGGGATGGTAAAACTCCCTGGATCCTTAAGATTTTGTGGCAACGTTTTCTGTAGGATTGCGCTGCACTCTTCTGTCAGATTCACCACTTCATTGTCTTGCAATCTCCTCTTCTTATACATTACATCTTTGATGAACTTGGCATAGTTGGGCATTTTTCCAAGGCATCTGCAAACGGAATATTAATGTGTATCTTCTTGAAGTTGTCTAGGAACTTGGAGAACTGTTCATCAAGTGCCTTCTTCTTGAATCGCTGAGGATAAGGAAGATGTGGCTTATACATCGGTTTTGCTTCAGATTCTTTCTTGGGTTCTTCAACCACAATTTCTTCAACCACTGGTTCTTCAACTTCCTTGGTTTTTCTCTGATCTTCAGCCTCTAACTTCTTCCCACTTCTTAACTCTACTGCTTTGCACTGCTCTTTTGGATTCACTTTAGTATTGCTAGGATATTGTCCTCGATTTTGATCCTTTAAAGCATTCGCAAGTTGCCCAATCTGTGTTTCCATAGATTTCATCATAGCCCCCAAACTGCACATATGTGTCTCCATGTTGTCCATTTGAGTTTCAGTCCTTGACATCCTCTTGTTAGATTCAGTAACAAATGTAGACACAACATCCTCCAACGATGCTTTACCTTTCCCCTTGATTTGTATTGAATCCCGAAGGGGGTTTCAATAAATTTTTGTTGTCGGCATAGGAAAATTTTTCGTGGTTACGTAAACCAGGATGATAAGTATTGGGTGGAGGGTTACCTCGATAATTACCATAGCCTCTGGGATTGATATATTGAGCTTCCTCAGGTGGATGAGATTCTATGGCAACCGACACACCTGCAGGTTCTGCAATATTCACCTTATTTAGAGAAACAACTTGTGTACTCAACGCAGACAGATGTGCAGTGATGGATGTGAGAGGATCCAACTATACACTCCCTTCTTGACTCCCATACGTTCAGATGGCCATTGATAACTATTGATTGTCATTTGTTATAGCATCTCATATACCTGAACGGGATCCTTGGCAAAGATAGTACCTCCAGCAGCAGAATCCACAGACATCCTTGTGGGCGTATTCAACCCATTGTAGAAAAATTCTATTTCTTCCCAATCTGCAAAATTATTATTAGGACAACGCCGTAACAAATCTTTGTACCTTTCACATGCCTCATATAGTTGTTCTGAATCATGTTGTTGAAAGGTACTGATCTCAATCTTCAGCTGGGTTGCCTTGGATGGAGGAAAGAACTTCTCTAAAAATTTCACAGCCATGCCCTCCCAAGTTGTTATGCTTCCTAGCGGCAATGACTGCAACCAGCTCCGTGCCTTGTCCCTGAGAGAAAAAGGAAACAAGCGTAAACGTATTATATCCTCAGAAACCCCATTTATTTTTACCGTATCAGTAATCTCTAAAAAGGTGCGCAAGTGCAAGTGAGGATCAGCTGTGGTGCCTCCATTTAATTGGTTCTGCTGAACCATGTTGATTAATGCCGGCTTCAACTCAAAGTTGTTGGAATTAATGGTCCCTCGAGCGATTTCAGAATAGTGATCCTGGATCGTCGGCCTGAAGTGATCTCTGATTGGCATCAGAGGAGCTTGTTGTGCTTTTTCTTCAGCCATGTTCCTTAATTCTTCTCTTCTAAATCTTCTTAAAGCACGTGCAGTGCGCTCGATCTCTGGATCAAAGAGTAAAGAATTCGCACTTTGTGTTCTTCGCATGAACTGCAATTAAGAACAACAGCAATTTATTAGTACTTACAATAAGATAAAATAAAAGCTCTAAATTAAAATTTAGACTAATTGGTCACAAGACTAAACAAAATCAAAAATTACTCCCCGGCAACGGCGCCAAAAACTTGTTGTGAAAATTACTCGCAAGCATACGAGTGTTAAGTTTTAATATAGTGAAAGAGAGAGTGTCGATCCCACAAGGATTAATATGAAAATATTCAATGCATGTAATTAAAATAGTCTTAATTTTATCTAGAAAATCAAACTTTAAAGAATTGCTGACAAATTAAATAAATAATGAAGTTTGCAAAGCGCGCACACACAAAATTCTTAAGAGATTATCAATCAGATAAAAACAGTCTAGAGGTTTGATTTCACCTGGTCTCGACAATATTCATTCCTAATCAATCTATTTTTCATGAGTTCATTTCAATTAATAACCAAGAACACATAGATTATACTATTTCCCTCTCCCGAGTATCAAATAGAATGTATCAATCACAAATCGATTCCAATATCCCTATTAAAAATCTACTTGTAATGATATGTGTAAAAAAATGTTCTTTCTAGGCTCTATTAAAGTTATAAGCTCTCCCGAGTCATATAAATAATTAATAGTATGAATTCTATTGATCCTATTCTAAATCCCCTCTCCCAAGTGCCGGATTCTTAATAAATATGACAAATCAATTTATGGCCAGTAAATTGAAAAGACTATCAAAACTAGAATCACAATTAATTTAGAAGAACTCAATTCAATAAAATCAAAAATTCATAAACATGTCTTGACCAGGCTACATCAACCTCTAGACATAAAAGTTTAGTTCATACTCAAATTCATATCAACACAAATCATGTTTAAGAATTCAAACATAATTCAATAATCAAAAGAAATAAATAAAGAAGGAATAACAAAGCCGTAGTCTTTCTTTCGTGTCCGGTCGAAAAGTTTTCGTCTTTGTTCCACACAATCTTCAAATCATGATCCCAAAATATCTCACGAAAGTGCTCTCAAGATTATGGTGTATTGGTGGCTAGATAGCCCTTCATTAGGTTTGACAAATCCCTTAAATATGCCCCTAAAATTCGTCCAAAACAACTTCCAAAGAAATCCAAAAGTTTCCAAAATTATACACAGCCCTCGTCACACAGACAGCGACGCGTGGGCGCGCCACTCTTACGCGCGGGCATGCATAACATTATGTCCCGATAATTCAAATAACTCAATCACGCGCGGGCGCGCTAGAGCAACAAGCGGGCGCGCATGGCTTTCTGTAAAATTTCCAACACTTCTCATCAGTTGACGCGCGGGCGCGTATAGCTTGCTGTCCCATCTTCATCTAATCTTAAAAATACGAACCATCTTCGCTTGCTTCGCTCTTTTCTTGACTCCTTTGATTTCATCCATCATAATTTCAATATTTCCTGTATTTCCTGACATCCAACAACAACAACAACAATTTTCACGTAATTCCGCTCGAAACCAAGCAATTATCCAATAATATCAACACAAATTAAGTGCACAAAATGCACTTATCACACTGACTCTCCCCTCGAGGTCTAAAGCAACTATATAGAGTTAAGTCGGTCATTGCAGTAAATCGCCTGCCAATGCCCCCTACTATAGTTCTCAAAACGTCTAACTTAAAATGAAATAAAATCCATTGGCTCAATATGAATGCAATGCAAATCATAACTCATTCAACTAAATCAATTAACATGCAAGTATGTGATTTTTCCGGAACACTCGAATCAAGTCGGATTTGAGTCACTCGTTCCGTTCCAGTCTAAGTCGTCTTATAAATCTTTCAAACGTCGATGCTCCAACCTGGAAACAACAACAACAACAATATACTCATTCAAGATTCAATCAAACTTCCTAGTCGATAATAAGAGAATCGATACTATACCGGCTACAATCTCTAAACAATACAACTCCTGCAACCTCGCAACTCAACGGCCTTCAAAAGAATCTGCAAAAGAATTAATAAAGGCCCGAGATCACTATCGACATTCAAACACAACTAAAAATGGCTCAAATAAATTCAAACCAAACTATAGCCCAAAACTCAAACCGGCGGCATAACGGCTAGATTCTGATCAAACCGAAAACGCAGACAGCATAATATCAATCCAATAAACTCAAATCAACCATCAAACAACCATAACAATATGATTCCAACAAAACACAAAACTTATTTTTGAAAATAGGCTTCCGAAAATCATAACAATTCCGAACGACGCTCTATTCCAAAAACGACAGAGAATAAACGACCAAAACTTTGCCAATAACAACATACTCGAAACTCAACCAATTCTAACAACTTCCGAAAAATAAAATGTATCTGATCGGAGAAAAACTTACTATAGAACGAAGCTCTCGCAGCCGTGATCGTTAATCTGCCTTCAGAAATAATTTCTGAAAGAGTGGGTGCCCGGTGAGCCAACTTGTGGCTAAGGGCTTTGATGACTCTTTGTATAAACAATCTTTTGTTTAATATAATTTACACTTTTATTAATGGCAATGACTTTATCTTTCTTCATATTGTTATATTGTGATATACTATTGTTGTTTTGATAAAGACCTTGAATATACTATAGTGTATGTAAGATGTGGTAGAACATGGAGATGTCTATCATGAAACACATCTTATAGTCACTGTGTATTCTAAACTGTTTCTAGTCGATTGAGCCATCCGATAATAAGGATAAGGATCGCTCGAGTTTGAGACTAGCATTTGCGATGCAGAGTACCACGTTTCATTGGTAAGGAACATAGAGATGTTCGAAGCATGCAAATGGATATTCATACGATGAATGATCGAACTACCCTATCCGGACTTTCCAAGTGGTTATCACTTATCGAGTGGATAAAGTCCGCGGTTTTGGTTGTACACCATTAGTCCTTACTATTTGAAACACCATTGAGACTCTATATGCTAGTACTGTGCTTTGACTCGTTTACCGACTCTATTGGGGTCATCAGGTGTAACACCCGGTATTTTTAATTACGTAAATCCGCCTGCATAATTAGGATATTTAATTATTTAAATTTTAGATTTATGGGTTAAATAATTATGTGAATTATTTGTGCATGATTTAATTTATTTTTAAGCTTTTAACCCATAATTAGTAAATTTTTATGATTTTTAGTATTTTAATTATTTGATCGCGTAGACGGGACCGTGGACGGACGAGATGACAACTTTCTAGCCAAATTATTTTATGAGCCTTTTTAGAGCCCTAAAATATTATTTTGAGTTTTATTATCTCAAAATTTTAAGTATTTAATTTTATATAATTTTAGGAGTCCTTTTTATCCAAAATTAGCCAAGATAATGACTTTTAATCACTTTTAAAAATTCCCTTAATTTTAATTTCGGGATTTTTATTAATGTTTCAGATTTTTAAATATTTATTTTAGAATTTTGTGTTAAGTTATATTTTATCTATATATTTAATATCCTTAATAATATATTAATTACCCTATTTTCTTAAATATTAAAAACCCTAACCTAATCTACCCAAACCCATCGACCAAGCCATCAGCCGCCTCCCTCCATTCTCCATATTCATCTTCTTCACCTAGCAATCCTTGAAGAACTCCATAGCTCGTTTTTGAAGGTTCAAGTCGGTTGTCATCGCCCCCGTCGTCCCGGACTCGTCGCCTTCTCGTTTTCTCTACTACTTTGGTGGAAGGCATGATTTTTCCTTCTCTTTTCTTCTCCATATCAGTATATGCATGTGGGTATCGTGTATACATCAAACTTTTCCAAGATTTTTTCCAGAAAATTTCGGTTTTGGACGTTGCACCTTGTTCTTGCATTGTTTTGGTTTGCATACTCACGTTTTTCTTGCATGGATTGTGCATGGCTGCTGTCCACGGTTCAGAGGGGGTCCAAGGGTCCCTAGGATTGGTTTTGGTCAGATTTGTGGGGCTGTAATGGGCTGGAGTCGAAGCCATGTCTTCTGGAGCCAAGCAAATCGCGCGCAGGTTTTTGGCTTCTGGTAGAATGGTTCGTTCTCCCTCCTCAGGCCACTATTTTGGGTGAGGTTTGTTGGGTTGGAACCTACTAGATGTTGGCTGAGTTTTGCAATTGGTTTCGCGATTTTAGGTGGTCAAATTCTCGAGAACGAAGCAAAACGCCACAGCTGCTCCTGTCTGCGCGCGAGCTGCGGGTAGGCAGTTTTGCAGAGCTTCGTTCTCCCTCTATACTTGATGGTTTGGGCTGGTTCTTACATGGTTGGAAACGTCTTGAAGAGGGCTAGAGGTAGGTGGTGGTGCTCTGGCCAGGGGATGGCCGGAGCATGGCGGCAACTGCCCCGGAAGGCTGCTGCTCGCGGTTGTGGGAAAGCTAGGAGGGGTTTCGGGTTTAGGGTTAGGGGTGGTCCGGGTCGGGTCTGAGGGGTCCGGGTCGGGTCAGTAGGTTAGTGGGTTGGGTTAAGTGGGTCCGGGTCCGGGTTTGGTGGGCCAGGCTCGAGTCTTTTTATTTTTAAAATATTTTATGAATTAATGGGTTTTTGAGTCAATTAATTTGAAATAAAATTATTTGGACTCCCAAATAATTTTATTTGGACTTTTAAAATTTTAATTAAGTTAGTCCATTAATTTTATGGGCTTTTGAGCCCATAAAAGTTATTGGGCCAGTCTTTGGGTTTTTGGGCCCATTGGGCCAGTTTAAGTTGTTATTGGGCTTAGGGTATTTTAATGGGCTTTATTAATTTAATTGGGCTTAGAATAATTATTTGGGCTTAAAGTTTAAGATATTGGGCTTAAGTATGTTAATGGGCCATATTTAAGTAAATGGGCTTGAGTGTTAGGGCCAACAGTCCAGTACAATCCATGAGAAAATTTGCATGTGTCCTGATTATATATTTAATTATTTTTATGCATTTAAGTTATTTTAATATTTATATGTTAGTAAGAAATTTAATTAAATATATATGAAGGACACACATTTTATTCAAGTACATGCATTCATGAAATAATATTTTATGCATAATTTAATGTTTAAGGTTGAGCAAGAAAATATTTTATGTTGGAAGTTGAAGTAGTGTGACAATTTAAGGGGGATTCGTCCCCATATGATTGAAGGGCAGTTTACTGCCAATTTAAGAGGTGATTCATCACCGGCCACGTACGTTGGTTTCCACGCTGATCAGTATTTAATGTATGATTTAAGGTTACACTACGGATACAACCATGCGATGTTAAAAAATTAATTGCTCAACAATGTTTATGTATTACGTATGATTATGATATTTAAGTTCATTTAAGTTA
The DNA here is from genome assembly GCF_033568475.1 of Henckelia pumila. Classification (NCBI taxonomy): domain Eukaryota; kingdom Viridiplantae; phylum Streptophyta; class Magnoliopsida; order Lamiales; family Gesneriaceae; genus Henckelia; species Henckelia pumila. The sequence goes on from NC_133122.1 coordinate 139,231,252, forward strand.
AGTTATGTTATGTAATTTTTAAGCATGCTCATTCATGTATATGTATGTATTAGTATTTAATTGTTTTAAATTATTTTAAACCCTTGTTATGTTAGCATGTTGGGCCTCTAGGCTCACTACACTGGTATGGTGCAGGTGAGTTCATAGAGGAGGATGTAGCTCCCACCGGAGGCGAGGACGTATGAGCGGACATGCAGTGACCCCGTGACCGTGATAGATGTTTGAGTCACATGCATGTTTTATTTATGTCGGCATGATATATTTTTATTATTTGTCAGTGGTTGTGAGTTTAGAATATTTTATTAACTATTTTCAGTGCATGCAAATTTTATACATTTTATTTATGCAGTATTTTTTTAATTAAATGTTTGACTCAGATATTTATTTTATTTTTAATAATGCATTTTTATTTAAGTATTTATTTGTTTATTTATTTAGTTATTTTAAATCTTTTTATTCTGTTCATATACGTATGGGCGTATATGTACAATACTTTATTTAGTAAGTATATATAATAATAAAAAAAAATTTTCCGCATATTTATTTATTAATTATAGAGTTAGGGTCGTTTCATCAGGTGTCGGGATTGGGTACAGTTACAACACATATAGGAGTCGATGCTTTGTTGTCAAGGATTCACCACATACTTGCGAGTGTGGATATCCTATGCGATCTGAGGAGATATTAGTGTGACGAATCTCTGGCCAGAGTACATGATGTGTTTTAAGAAATGGTTTCTTAGTAGCACATGCGATGTCACTATTTGATCTTCAAGATGTATTGCATAGTTATCGAATCTCGAACGACTCTCGATTTACCAATGGTTGTTGATTCGATCGGGATATATGGATGAAGGGACCGTACTGTACGCTAACCAAAATCTATTGGTTCTTGCAGGCACTATCAGTGATACCTAGGGAATCATGGGGCGATGTTGCTAGACGCTCTTACCATGATTCGATGGGCAAGTCGGAAATTGTTGTTCCGAGTCACAAGGAGTTGTGAGCCCACGGCTAGCTGTATCCCTGAAACATTGAGGGTCACACAGAGTAATGGATTTTTAATCCCCGTTGAAATAGTTAAATTTAAAGAGTTAAATTTAATGAACAAAGAAGTTGGACTTCTTAATTAAGAGTAGAGGAGTAAGATTTCCTAAAATGACATAGGGATGGGCATTTTTGGAAATCACTGAATTCGGATTCAGAAAAATTTATCTTGACTTTAAAAGGTGCAGAAATGGTTTCTGTGCACATTGGTGAAATCGGTTTATCAATCGGAGTCATGATGAATTTTATATTAATTTATGAACATGCGGGCTTTGCTTGTCGGGCTTGAACTTATGACTAATGGGCCCTAAGTTGTTAGCGGCCTACATTATAAATAAGTTATTGCAGTACAGAAATTACATACAACAGGTCACAAAATAATTTTCGAAAACCCTAATTTTATTAAGTGTGGCCGCCGCCCCCCTCCCCTCTGCTCGGAAAATCCAGTCTGTGAATTTTGAATTACAGTCTGGTTTAACGGATCAAATTCGTTAATTCTCTTCGTAGAAACTTCTGATAGATTTTCTAGTGCAATCTATCAGAGGGATTAAATATCCGTTCGTGGACCTGATTGAAGAACAGTTCGTCCATCAGTTCCAGGGATATACAACAAGAGCAGAGTAATCTGTTGGTGTCCATAATCTCGATTCAAGATTGGAGGTAAAAATTTATAATTGTTATTTAATTTTTACACACACAATTTAATCGTTAAGTTTTGATACCCATTATGGAATCGTTCCATATAAAATTTTTAAACTTCCGCTGCACCGGGTATCAATTCTGATTGATCTGATCGCCGCGTTCTCCAACAGTGGTATCAGAGCTAGGTTGCTCAGATCAAGCGATTAAATTAATCGATTGTACAAAAATTTTTAAGCCTCGGTTTTTGAAACAAAATAAATATTTTAAAAATAAAAATTTGTTTTCGGGCAAAAACCTGGGCAGCGATTGGATCGCTGCCCGGGGGGGGCAGCGATGGTCGCTGCCCGCGCTGCCCTAGGGGCAGCCGGGCTGCCCGGCCCGAGCCCTTTGGGGCGCGGGCAGCCCGGGAGCGTCCCGGGCGGCCCGCGGAAAAATTAATTTTTAATTTTTAAAATTAAAATTTTAATATGTTAAAATTCTATTTTTGGTCCGATCGAAAATTGTTTTTGATTGGTCCACGAGGCGTCGGATCGAATTGTTCGAGTCCGAAAATTTTAAAATTGATTTTTGGATAAATTTGAATTTTTGGAAAATTTATATATTTTATCCGTTAAATCAGATTTTATGAAATTAATTATTTTTGGTACAATTGATGTTAAGATATGATCTTATGGATATATTGAGTAAAATATGATTTTATGTATAAAATTGGATTTTGTAGATAAAATATGATTTTATTTGATAAAAAGATAAAATATGATTTTGTAGGTAAAATAAGATTTTATATATGGAATATGATTTTATCCTTTTAAATTTAAATTGACATTGCATATTATCCAATAAATTAATTTTGAATTAAATGTTATTGGATAAGGATGATCGATTGCCATGATCAATTTTGTAGGTGTATGTTAGGAATTTACATTTGTTTTTATTGTTGTTGGATTTATTAATGGGCCTGGTTTATGGCCCAATATGAATTGTCATATGTAATAAAAGTGGGCCTGGTTTATGGCCCGTTCCCACCCCTTAAAAATATATCCCCTACTTGTCATTGTTATTTATTGTAAATACATTAGATTTAGTGGGAGATGAAGATTTGAAGACGGTGGTGGGCCCAGAAGACAATAAAGACAGAAGAAATGTAAATTGGAAGCTCAATGTAATAGGATTTCATTGCATACTGCATATTACCTAGGATTGGACTAAGACTCGTGATTGGCAACCACGGGTCGATTAGAAATGGAATCGATCATCCTATATAATATGTGATATTATTGTTGTATGCATGTTTTAGACAAAATTGTGTGAATCCGGCAAGCATACAATTTTAAAAATGATGAAACAAATTTTCAAAATTAAAATCCCTCATTTTAAATATGATTTAAAATTGATATCAAGATAAATAAAGGAAATTTAAATTTGTTTAAATGTTCCTACCTTCCATCAACGATCAATGTATGAGATGCTACCCGCGGATACGGTCCGGCTCATATTATTGGGGGGCCCGTTCGTCGAAAAGCTGTACATTGGATCGACACATGTTGTAAGTTGGGTGGAACTCCCATGGGATCGGCTCATATTATTGGGGGATCCACATGGCGACCGTCCATCACAACTTAATATTGATGGGTCATCTTGACATGTCACAATAAACGGCGTCATATTATTGGGCCCTTGTTAGACATGAGGTAAAAACGTAGAGATTGCTTTGGAAGCAATTGGGCTCTACCTTTTGAAAATTATGGTTGGCTGATATTATTCGGGACCATAATTTGTCAATTGGACTCCATGTTCTCACTAAGGAAAACAGTTTCCCGTTTTCACTAGAGGGTAGTGAAATCGTTAAAATAGTGGGAGTGAGATTCATAAAATAAATTTCGCCTATTTTATGTCTTAGTAAATTACTTAAACAATCACTGATATTTGTCTGTTTCTTTTCAGTATTTCATAAAGATGAATTCGCGTAATCCACTTTTCTCGATCCTCGAACAAAATAAATTGGCTGGCGCAAACTATACGGAATGGTTCCGTAAGTTGAAGATTGTCTTGACTTCGGAGAAGATGCTCTACGTGTTAGAAAAATCTCCTCCGAAGGAAGCACCAGCTGACATAAGTCCGGAAGAGTTAGCCAAACTTGATACATGGTGGGACCATGATATCAAGGCCAAATGCTATATGCAAGCCTCGATGTCTGATGAACTCCAGAGGCGATTTGAGGACACCGTGAATGCTGCTGATATTCACGTACAACTCAAGGAACTTTTTGGGGCTCAATCGAGGGCTGAAAGGTTCGCTACTGTAAAGGAGCTAATGACGTGTCGCATGCGTGAAGGGACTTCGGTCCGTGATCATGGGGTACGAGTGATTTGGCTCATACAGAAGTTGGTAACCCTTGATTTGGTGTTGGAGCATGAACTCAACATGGACTTACTACTTCTATCTCTTCGTTCTTCGTTTGACGGATTTGTGGTAAATTTCAATATGAACAAGATAGAGGCCTCCCTTGAAGAGATGGTCAATATGCTTGTGACATATGAATCCACTTTAAAGAAGGATAAACCGGCTTTCTTGGTGGGCTCCTCTTCTTCTGCTAAGAAGGGGCCAAGTACAAAGGGTAAGAAACGTTCTGCCCCACCCAAGAAAATCGAACCCGAGAAGAAGTACAAGACAAAGGCTTCAAACATGGAAAAGTCCAAGGATGTTTGCCATTACTTCAAGAAGCCCGGTCATTGGAAGCGTAACTGCAAGGAATATCTAGAACAGTTGCGAACTGCGAAGGGTATGTTCTATATTTAAATAAATGTTTCACTTAATACTATTTCTTGGGTATTGGATACCGGATGTGGATCTCACATTTGCAATGATTTGCAGGTGATAACAAGAAGTCGCAGGCTTAGAATGGGTGAGACCCAGCTGAGGCTCGGAAATGGTTCCAGAGTTGAAGCTAAAGCTGTGGGAGATATTTATTTAATTTTGCAGAACGGTTTTAAGTTACTTTTGAGAGATGTTTTATTTGTTCCGGATTTGATTAAAAACATTATTTCTGTTTCTATGCTTGATAGAGATGGTTATTCTTGCAATTTTGTGAATGGGATTTGCAATATTTACAAGAATGAATGTTTGATTGGAAATGGACAACTTGAAAATGATCTATATAACTTAAAACTAAAAGACGTTCCAATAAATTATGTTGATAAACCGGCAACAACAAACAAAAGGAAAATCGAGAGCCAAAACCCGGCAAACCTTTGGCATGCTAGGCTAGGTCATATTTCCTCAAGGAGGATGAACAAGCTAGTGGGAGAGGGCATGTTTGATATGTCTGATATTAACTCTCTACCTACTTGTGAATCCTGCCTAAAAGGAAAAATGACTAAATCTCCTTTTAAGGGGAAACATGAGCGTAGTCAAAATCTGTTGGATTTGATCCATACAGATGTTTGTGGTCCATTTAGAGTTGGTACTCAATATGGCCACACCTACTTCATTACCTTTACTGATGATTATTCTAGGTATGGGTATTTATATTTAATGAAATATAAGTCTGAAGCATTTGAAAAGTTCAAAGAATTCAAGGCTGAAGTAGAAAACAAGCTAGGTAAAAGTATTAAAGCACTTCGATCGGATCGAGGTGGAGAATACTTGAGTACCGAGTTTTTGGACTATCTGAAAGAGAATGAGATTCTCTCTCAGTGGACTCCTCCTATGACACCTCAGCTTAATGGTGTATCGGAGCGTCGTAATCGAACTTTGTTGGACATGGTTCGATCCATGATGAGCTTCACTGAGCTTCCACCTTCGTTTTGGGGCTATGCGCTTGAAAAGACGGTATTGTTGTTGAACAACGTCCACACTAAAGCAGTGGACAAAACACCATACGAGTTATGGAATGGAAAAGCTCCTAGGTATTCGTATTTGAGGATTTGGGGATGTCCTGCTTACGTGAAGCAGACAGTGGGAGATAAGTTGGATAGTCGATCCACCTTATGTTATTTTGTAGGGTATCCAAAGAATTCAATCGGATATTATTTCTATCATCCTGCTGAAACAAAGGTGTTTGTTTCGAGGAATGCCACCTTCTTGGAGAAGGAGTTCTTATCGGATAAGAAAGGCGAGATGATGGAACTCGAAGAAATTCGAGAAGAACCCGAAATACAAAATAATGATCCTACACCTCAGGAACCATTGCTGGACACGCCTATACCTAGAAGATCCGAGAGGACTTCTAGACCTCCTATTCGATATGGTCTTCTTCTTGAAGGGGATCAAGATGAACCCGATGTTGGATGTGATCCAAGAAACTTCAAGGAAGCAATTTCTGATGCGGATTCAAATTTATGGCTTGAAGCTATGCAGTCGGAAATAGATTCGATGCATACAAACCAAGTTTGGTCTTTAGTAGATCCTCCCGATGGAATTGTTCCAATAGGGTGTAAATGGATCTACAAGAGAAAGCTTGGGCCTGATGGTAAGGTATTGACCTACAAGGCGCGATTGGTGGCGAAAGGTTATACTCAAAGACAAGGAGTTGACTATGATGAAACCTTTTCACCAGTTTCAATGTTCAAGTCCATAAGAATCCTTACTGCCATAGCTGCTTGGTATGACTATGAGATATGGCAAATGGATGTGAAGACTGATTTTCTTAATGGAGACATTAAGGAAGAAATCTATATGAAGCAGCCTGAGGGGTTCACATCCATGGGAAGCGAGCATAAGGTATGCAAGCTTCAGAGATCAATTTATGGTCTAAAACAAGCATCAAGAAGTTGGAACCAGAAATTTGATGAAACAATAAAGGATTTTGGTTTCATCAAGAACCCGGAGGAACCATGCGTGTACAAGAAAATAGTTAAGGATGCTGTGACATTCTTAGTACTTTATGTTGATGACATCCTACTCATTGGGAATGACGTAGGGATGTTGCAGTCAACAAAGATATGGTTATCAGGTAGATTCTCGATGAAGGATTTGGGTGAGGCATCCTATATTCTAGGGATACAGATCTATAGAGATAGATCTAAGAGAATGATAGGACTCACTCAATCAACCTACATCGACACCATATTGAAACGGTTTTCAATGGATGGGTCCAAGAGAGGACATCTACCCATGTGTCATGGAGTTTCTCTATCCAAGTCTATGTGTCCCAAGACTGATGAAGAGATAGAGAAAATGACACATGTACCATATGCGTCAGCCATAGGTAGTATCATGTATGGGATGATATCTACCAGACCGGATGTAGCATTTGCTCTGAGTGTCACGAGCAGAATATCAAGCTAATCCCGGTCAAATGCATTGGAAAGCCGTGAAGGACATTCTTAAGTACTTACGAAGGACTAAGAATATGTTCATGGTATATGGAGGAAGAGAACTAAAATTGGAAGGCTATACCGACTCTAGCTTCCAAAGTGACGTGGATGACTCGAAGTCAACCTCTGGATTTGTGTTCATGCTCAATGGCGGTGCTGTCTCTTGGAAGAGTTCCAAGCAGGACACCACAGCGGATTCCACCACTGAGGCAAAATACATTGCAGCATCAGCTGCTGCTAAAGAGGCCGTTTGGATGAGGAATTTCGTCCAAGAGTTGGGCGTCATTCCTGAAGTTGTTGGTCTAGTCCCGGTGTACTGTGACAAAACGGGTGTCGTTGCTCAGGCAAAGGAACCAAGGTCTCATCAAAGATCCAAACACGTACTGAGGAAATACCACATCATCCGGGAGATTGTGAAAAGAGGAGACATCACTGTCGAAAGAGTGGCCTCTGCAGACAATATCGCTGATCCACTTACTAAGCCCTTGCCAGGACCATTATTTGACAAACATCGCGAAGCAATGGGTCTACGTAGTATGACTAGTTGGCTTTAGGGCAAGTGGGAGATTGAAAGAGTGGGTGCCCGATGAGCCAACTTGTGGCTAAGGGCTTTGATGACTCTTTGTATAAACAATCTTTTTTTTAATATAATTTACACTTTTATTAATGGCAATGACTTTATCTTTCTTCATATTGTTATATTGTGATATACTATTGTTGTTTTGATAAAGACCTTGAATATACTATAGTGTATGTAAGATGTGGTAGAACATGGAGATGTCTATTATGAAACACATCTTATAGTCACTGTGTATTCTAAACTGTTCCTAGTCGATTGAGCCGTCCGATAATAAGGATAAGGATCGCTCGAGTTTGAGACTAGCATTTGCGATGCAGAGTACCACGTTTCATTGGTAAGGAACATAGAGATGTTCGAAGCATGCAAATGGATATTCATACGATGAATGATCGAACTACCCTATCCGGACTTTCCAAGTGGTTATCACTTATCGAGTGGATAAAGTCCGCGGTTTTGGTTGTACACCATTAGTCCTTACTACTTGAAACATCATTGAGACTCTATATGCTAGTACTGTGCTTTGACTCGTTTACCGACTCTATTGGGGTCATCAGGTGTCGGGATTGGGTACAGTTACAACACATATAGGAGTCGATGCTTTGTTGTCAAGGATTCACCACATACTTGCGAGTGTGGATATCCTATGCGATCTGAGGAGATATTAGTGTGACGAATCTCTGGCCAGAGTACATGATGTGTTTTAAGAAATGGTTTTTTAGTAGCACATGCGATGTCACTATTTGATCTTCAAGATGTATTGCATAGTTATCGAATCTCGAACGACTCTCGATTTACCAATGGTTGTTGATTCGATCGGGATATATGGATGAAGGGACCGTACTGTACGCTAACCAAAATCTATTGGTTCTTGCAGGCACTATCAGTGATACCTAGGGAATCATGGGGCGATGTTGCTAGACGCTCTTACCATGATTCGATGGGCAAGTCGGAAATTGTTGTTCCGAGTCACAAGGAGTTGTGAGCCCACGGTTAGCTGTATCCCTGAACCATTGAGGGTCACACAGAGTAATGGATTTTTAATCCCCGTTGAAATAGTTAAATTTAAAGAGTTAAATTTAATGAACAAAGAAGTTGGACTTCTTAATTAAGAGTAGAGGAGTAAGATTTCCTAAAATGACATAGGGATGGGCATTTTTGGAAATCACTGAATTCGGATTCAGAAAAATTTATCTTGACTTTAAAAGGTACAGAAATGGTTTCTGTGCACATTGGTGAAATCGGTTTATCAATCGGAGTCATGATGAATTTTATATTAATTTTTGAACATGCGGGCTTTGCTTGTCGGGCTTGAACTTATGACTAATGGGCCCTAAGCTGTTAGCGGCCTACATTATAAATAAGTTATTGCAGTACAGAAATTACATACAACAGGTCACAAAATAATTTTCGAAAACCCTAATTTTATTAAGTGTGGCCGCCGCCCCCCTCCCCTCTGCTCGGAAAATCCAGTCTGTGAATTTTGAATTACAGTCTGGTTTAACGGATCAAATTCGTTAATTCTCTTCGTAGAAACTTCTGATAGATTTTCTAGTGCAATCTATTAGAGGGATTAAATATCCGTTCGTGGACCTGATTGAAGAACAGTTCGTCCATCAGTTCCAGGGATATACAACAAAAGCAGAGTAATCTGTTGGTGTCCATAATCTCGATTCGAGATTGGAGGTAAAAATTTATAATTGTTATTTAATTTTTACACACACAATTTAATCGTTAAGTTTTGATACCCATTATGGAATCGTTCCATATAAAATTTTTAAACTTCCGCTGCACCGGGTATCAATTCTGATTGATCTGATCGCCGCGTTCTCCAACAATTTCCAACGGACGGATCGAGCTCAGACTGAATTCTGAAAGCTTGAGAAAGCTATGGGGCGTTTCAATGGAGGAGAGGCGATGGAAGGGATGAAGATGGAGTGTTCCATAAGTCAAAATCTCTCATAAATATCTAACAAAACCCATATTTGCATTTTAGTCCCTAAAAACTCCAAAATTTACAAAAAGAACCCTGATCAAAATCAAGTCGGCTCTTGAACTCTGTAATCTCCGATTATCTCAAATAAAGTCAATTAAGATAAATTTGGGGCATTACAGGGCCCATTGTGCAGTCACGCAGGCACGGGCCTGGGCCCGGGCCATGACAGAATTGTATCAGAGTCGGTCACCAGCCGGCAGACCCTAGGAAATAAGTTATATGCGGTACAAAGTGCTATGTGCGTGGGAGCCACCTCTTGAACCTGCGGGCAAAGTTCTACATGATGGGAGCCACCTCTTGAAACCATAGGAGCCACCTCTAGATTTTCGGTGCTGGTAGATCGAGAGGTCAGGTCGCGACGAGGACGTCGCGTTCTGAAGGAGGGGTGATTGTGAGACCCATGTCCCACATGGGAAAAATGAAAGGTTTAAAATGAGTTTAAAATAGGCTACAATAGACTTCTATAGCAACTTGGGTTAATCATTTTCGTAAAGCGAGGGCGAATGCAAAGTAGTTGCTATAGGGGCCCATTGTGCAGTCGCGCAGGCACGGGCCTGGGCCCGGGGCTTGACACGATGAGTCGATCCACCACAACCCAGATAGCATCAAAATTTCTCGAGGATACCGGCATATGGGTCACAAAGTTTATCGTTATAAAATCTTATTTCCACTCAAGAATCGGTAAACTATGAAGCAATCCTCTAGGTCGTCGGTGTTCTGCCTTAACCTGTTGACACACCAAACACTTGGAAACATAATGGTAAAAGTTGCGCTTCATACCTTTCCACCAGTACCGAGTACACAAATCTTTGTACATCTCATTGCTTCCAGGTTGAACACTCAGCTTGGTACGATGAGCCTGAGATAAAATCCCATCCCTCAAAGTGTCATCTTCGGGTACCACATCACGACCAGATAAACACAAGATACCATTGGACTGATAATTGAATCCAGGCGTACTATCTTCATTGGCTAATCGTGCCAATCGGTGAATCTTCGGATCAGATATCTGAGCATCCCGAATCTGAGAATACATGGCTGTCTCAAATAGAATAGCAAAAATCTGAATACTCTTCATACATTTCTTATTCTTGTAGGTATATCTTGAAGAACAACAATCTTGATTCATACTGGAAAGAAGACAAGTCGGAAGTCCAGATACTCGCACCTGACTCATGGCATCAACATTCAGATTAGCAGAACCTGGATGATATTTGATCTCGCAATCATAAACTTTCAAAAAATCCATCCATCGTCGTTGTCTCATGTTCAACTCAGCCCGAGTGAACAAATACTTCAAGCTCTTATGATCGGTGAAAATCTCAAATTTCTCACCATACAGATATTGACGCTAAATTTTTAATGCAAAGATAATGGCTGCCACCTCAAGATCATGCACTGGATAATTACCATCGTGAATTTTCAATTGTCTAGAAGCGTATGCAATCACATGCCCATTTTGAGTCAAGACACAACCTGACCCCTACAGAGAGGCATCAGTGTATATAACATTCCCTCCAGATGTAACACTCTCAACCGATGGGGACGTTACTCAACTAACATGACCTTAAAATAACGAAAGTGCTTAAAAGAAAATTTTTGAAAGATATATGCATACATCAAACCTTAATTAAAACATTTCAAATAGTTTACAAACAAACTCAACATCTTAACCTTGAACTTGTTTACCCAATACAAAGAGTGTTTGAAACTAATAAAACATAATACATTAAACACTCATGCATCTCCCACCGGACCGGCTCCTTGCTCTTCATTATGCTCGGCATCGAACTCGTCAACATAAGCAAAAATATCATCAACATCGCCACCTGCACCATTCAAGTATAGTGATCTAAAAACTCAACAAGAATATTCAATAAAATCATGAGGTTTAAAATGTCTTTTGAATATAACATGACGTAAACATGAACAAGAACATAAACATAAACTTATTCTTAATTGACGAATTATGTGGAATTTGTGGCAACCATCTGATAGGCCTAATCTCATCATTATTTTTGATCAACTAAGTAATTGGAAAGGCCCCTTCGGAGCTTATCCTGAATTGCCAGTCTCGTGTCTTTTCGTCGCTTAATTCATAATTGAAAAGGCCTATTTGGAGCTTATCCCGAAGTGCCAGTCTCGTAGATTTAGAAAGGTCCCACAAGTGCCCATCCTGAAATATAAATTTCGTATTTGCCACCACAAAGACACATAAGACATCAAATCATTTATGTAACATCATAATCATTCTCATCATCTTAACATATCATCCATTATAACATGAAACCTCTTTCATGAACTTATAAGACTTTTCATGCTATAAAAATTCCATTCTATGATCTCAAGACATTACTTGACACCTTATGCATGATAAAATTTCATTCAAATATCGAACATAGGTTTCATGAGTAAACATAGGCATATACATGAACATATAGCATAATCGGGTCACGTGAATTGTTATGTATGTCTCGGATGTTCAAATTTAGAATTTCTTTCAATAGGACATATTAAAAATATTTAAAATACCTTAAAATATCATAAACATGAATTTAGAACTTAAAAACATGCAAGGAAGAATTTTGGGACAGAAGGGTTCTCGCTTGGACGGAAGAAAATGCCCGTGCAAAAGAACACAACTTTTTTTGACTCAAACTCTATTTTTCGTTAATATTTATAAAAAGTGGTAACAAAAAACACTTGTAGATTTTTGTATTGACTTTAAAATTTCATTGGTTTCACCGCAATTAAAGTTTTCAGTAAAAAGTTATGTTAATTCTACCAAAACGTGTTAGTGCAGAAATTTGTTTCAGACCGCACACGGACCCATGCACGGACAAAGCACGGACCACGACACGGACCCTGTGCCTATACCCATGCCTAGGTCTGTATATTAAAATTCCAGAGGCAGAAGGCACACGGACCCTTGCACGAAGGTGCTTCCGGGGTCCGTGCCCTGCACTTGTCTTGCGAAAATGAAAGATACCTTATTTTATAACTGATTTTCCTTCTTCCTAAAGCTTCCAAACATCATGACCTTGGATATATATCAAAACCAAAATAAAAAACACATGATATACATCAAACAATTCAATTAAAAAGACTCGTTTTCAAAGATTTGCCTCAAGTTCTAAACCAACTCATGAATACTACCGGTAACATAAATTTTCAATAATACAACCCAATTGAAATAAATCAATAATCAACCTAGATATTACTCCGGTAGCTCTTCTGGGTCACCACTTAATCCCAAGTCTTGGTGGAAAATACCCGCAACTGCCCCGCTAAATGGGGTGTCCAAAAAACACTGGACGTGAGAATAACATATCAATACGCTACTACGGGTAAACATACAAACATGATGCATGCAAATGAATATCTGGGTATCACACGGGTATCAAATAATGCTTAGTCTAGGGCGCCATGGTATGTAGCAAGCTGGGCCGTCACATCAGGAGGTGGCTCCCGTATCATAAGATCGTGGATATAATCGGATCCAAGTCCATGGAAAATCCGTCCACTAATGCAATGGGGCTGAGAAAATCCCCTATACTGGGTAATCCAACAATACCGACTAAATCAAGACGTATGCACATGTAGCGTAAAAGTAACATGCAATCATGACACATAAATGCAACATATAAGCATGCATACACGTTGGCAATCTCAGTCAGTACTTAAGTACCTTACTACAGCAGTCCTAGAAGTCTCACTCTAGGTTCCAAGCCTACCATCCAATACTACAAAGTAAATACTCATGCATCACTGAACATGCTTAAAAAGCCTTAATTAAACTATTACATAATCCCTAATAATTTTAAGGAACTCGGACCATACCTGTGTCCGTCGTTAGCCCACTGATGGCGACTGTCCCAAAACTTTGGCATAACTCTGCTACAATCCCGGTAGCACCTTGCCACTTCCGGCCCTTCAGTAGGATGCCTAGAATGTCCCAAAAAGTAAAAGACTAGCTAGAAAGAGGATAGGATAGAAAATGGTGCGCTTTGGAAATGATCTCGGCACCCTCTTATATAGACAGCGATCGGAACCTCCGATCGCACGATCGGAACTTCCGATCCGATCAAAGCTTCCGATCTCTGTCAGCCAACCACATGTCCCCCTTCTAGAAGCTATCTGTTGACTGTCGATCGGAACATCCGATCACGTTCAGAGCATCAGATCTTCAAGACGTCATTGCTTACGTATTATTTGGACAACTGGCATTGGTGACGATCGGAGCTTCCGATCGCACCGGAGCTTCCGAACTCAAAACAGTGCTTACGATCCACCCAAATTCTAAACCCTCCACTGGACCATTGTTGTTCATTTTGGATCCATTTTTCAACTTCTTAACCTCATTAGAGATTTACTTAACCATGTTTTATCCAAATAATCATAATTAGGCACTTGATTAACTTAATCTGGATACGGGCTACTACATTCTCCACCCAGCCACCCCCATTAAAAATATTTCGTCACAAAATCTAGGAAATACCTGAGAATGAAATTCAACCCTCTATTTCCACAAATACTGGGAACTATGAGTTCGTCAAAAATCCTCTGATTGAATCGCTTACGACAATCCTAATCTTGACAAAACCTGCATGGTATGTCCTTCACTGAACCACATAAAAATCCTAAAATTGATTTTAGAACTCTAATCCGGTTATAAACTCCACTCACTGGGTACATTAATCCAAGTAAATGCAGGATTCTACCTTCATACAACTGCCTTATACTCCACAATCCCGCTGGAACTGCGTAGCTCTACTGACTACCATCAGTGCATGGTCTGTCCTTTGGAAACAGTACAGTACAACCAACTGAAAATTATTTCAAATCTCATTTCTGACAAGCACATGAAATAAGTCTTACTCGCTAATCGCAAGCTCATTCTTATTTTAACAAGAACTAGCACATCTCATGACTGATATTGAATCTTGACACCTTTCAAGCCATGAGTCAAAAACGTCATTGTCTGCACAGAAATCAAAATCCTGATTCGTACTACCGAATTTTCTAAATCATCTGAACTCTTATCAAATCATTCAAGAGTTTACCTCGAACTCACTGTTCAACTATCTCATGCGATATCATTTGCTGATTGTGTCACAATATCTGCTAACTGGTTATTAACACAATTCTACTGATATCTATCATGAAGTTCTTGTAGTCTTTTGACTTCTTACAGAATACCAATTCTACCCTAAACAGCAATGCTGACTACGAATCTCAACGATGACACTTCTCGCTAAGACTGTAAATTGACATAAAATAACTCTGGATGTGCACAATCTCTTCCACTACCATCCATCCGCATCAACGAGAAGACAAGATACATGCTCACTGTATCGCTAACTTGTCTAAAATCGACATCGTATAACGACAATATCGTTGTACACCATCCCTTTTTATCTGAAAACATCAGATTACTTACCTTGTGATATAATTACAAGTATGCAGAAAACTTGAACAAATCACTACTAGTCCCGATTTTAACACTTGAATCTCGCAACTAGAGATATCATCTAAATGATTCTATTGGTCATCCGGTCACGGATAACAACAAAATCATGATAATTACAAGCATCATGATACGTACCTTCAGTACTCATTCGGTTTGATGCCGAATTATATCTCAAAATAGAATACCAACTATGAAACATATGGAAACTCTTTGGAAAGTACACTATCATCCTGCCGAACACTTTGATGGCTATATCATCCTCGGCATTAGTAGTTCAAATCGAATGATTAGATCTGTCTCGTTACTCGAGATAATCATTAGAACAACACTGGCTATCCTGACATGAATAACGACAATTCCTTGTCAACTTGACTCACTAATTGGGATGAACAAAAACTGGTTTACCTCGATCCCCCACGAAGTCCTCAATACTTTGCGGCAATCCAGCAAACTACCAGATCTATCTCGATCGATTCTATCATCTCAATGGCACAACACATCATTAACACATTGGGATATCAATTACAACAATCCCGCTAGACCCTAAAAACACATAGGTCTCAGTTGTCGTCTTATCCCAGGATCAAAACAACTGATGTTAATCCTGCTAATGCTCATCGAAATCCACAACACTCGTCGGATCACAGATCAAAGACAAAATACCGAGAATACCGCTAGAAAAGCAAAGTATTTGATTAAAAGTCCTCGAAAACTGTCGTCCACTAATCAACATGTAATATCTGTTAAATCTCATTATCGCAAACTGGGTCAACCATTGGTAATACCGAGCAATGCTCAGATCAAATTTGATTCTTCCTATAAAGGAAGTAATATCTTGAAATTTTATTAAATCCCAACATCTGTATTCATCACTAATAACTTCAGAAGTACTATCGGACTAATCCATGACCACAAAAGTCCAACTGTAACCACTCCCCATGATCAACAGAAACCCAGAAGTCCAGATAACTACATACCAGGAGATCCCAAATGACTGGAGAATCTTGAATGCACCTGAATTGCTTACTACTTTGAGGCATCACTAAGACTAAACTCCTAAGCATACCAGCTTATAATACCGTTCCAAGTACCTCCTGATTCACTACATCCCAAATCAATACTGATTGGATAAAACTTATCAATCATGTCGATCCACTGCGGCATACACTTAGCCCGACAGGATCAACAATTTAGGCAATCACCCACCAATTATCGATCACCGAAAACTTACATGGCTCGATCAACAACTCTGATCTTGCTGCCATGAGTCTCCTAATCCCAAACACTTGGAATCACAAGATTCATATCGAATACATCACTACTATCTCTAACAGATTCAGACGACAGCTAAGAGTAGTCGCTGGCATTGATCTTGCACCAGTCATGGCCTACTACCAAATTGTCTCGTCCACTCCAAATGAACACCAAGATGAACTAAGCCCAAAACAAATTTCTGATCTGATATCCTCGATCATCCAATCTTAAGGAAACTCATTATGCACCTCTGACGAAGTCAGACTGATAACAATATAATCTCTTGGCACTAGCCCAGTACCACGAACAAATCCAAAGGATTCCAAATATCTTTGATCATCCTCCTAAGAGATATATACTCTGCTAAGACTGCTGATCGCTAAAATCGGTGTGATTAAAATCAACTGGCAAGCGTACCAGGTCAAGTTATAGATAGTGAATAGAATCAGATGTCGAACCCACAGGGACTGTATAAATATGACTATCAGAATATAATTATTTCTACTTAATCTAGACTAATCAATAAGAGTGATTTCAGATTTTAAACTAAGAAATTAAATTGCAAATAAAATTCAACAAAAAACACAGCAGAGATTTTTGGATAAAATTCGATAGGGAAAAAGCTCGAACAAAGACTCACGTAGGTACCAGACAAATTATGTAACAAGTAGTTTATTCAAGACTCAGATTTAATCTTAATTCACGAGAATTCTCCTAATTTGTTCAGAGGACTATTTCTAGAACAATCAAACCTATTCAAATATTGACGGATTAATCTTTCATAATTCTAATCAAATTTGAATGCATGACGAACAGTGAAAATTCAGTTTACACCCAAACCGCACAATGAAACCGAATTCTATTTCTAGTCGGTTTTACAACATGTTGATTATCAAAGTGATCAAAATCAAAACCTCCTCTGTCGACTTGGAATCGATTAACATGCAAGCAAATAACTGGCCAGGTAATTTACAAGACAAATATAAATTTGATAATCAATAAAATAAAATCAAGTCTGAAAATTCTCAAATAAACATCCAAGTTTTCTACATAAATTGTCTGGCCCAATCACGTGGCCTTGATCGAAAGAGAAAAATAATTCAAAGTTTAACATGATTCAAAAACATCAACTAGAAATCAAAAATAAAAAGAAAAGAAGAAAGGTAGAATCAGAGATGATGATCGGCCGCCTCTTGCCTTCAAATGCGCTGTGTAACCATTATTCTGATGAATAGATTCGTAATTATAAGTCCAATGGTCTTCAAAAGATAGCATCCAATCAGAGCAAGATCTTTCAAAAATATAAATTATGTACGCTCCGCTCGCTCGAGCGAGCATGACTCTGTTCCGGAGGATTTCTGGGCTTGCTTTGCTCGCTCGAGCGAGCAACTTTCTGTCTCGGAGGATTTGTTGCACGTCTCGCTCGCTTGAGCGAGCACAAGTCTCGCTCAAGCGAGACACTTTCTGACTTTTTTCTTGATCTCCCAGCCTCGCTCGAGCGAGCATTGCCTCTCGCTCGAGCGAGAATATTTCTGTCCAATTTTTTGATTTTTCCGAGTTTCCCTACAAAATGGACCAGGAAGAGTATTATGCAGACAAATGCATTAAACATGCTAAAATTAAATAAAAAACAACAATAACATATGAATGCATGAAAAACAAACACAAAAATATGTATATGAAACACAGTTATCAACTACGCAACAAATCAAGACTGAGGTAGTTTCCCCCGATAGCCTATCTGGAACAACCTTCCAGAGAACACCGGCGTAGGTCATGCTTCCTCTCCCGTCTCGAACAATTCAGTACAGCCATCAACACCTAATATAACCCACTTCCGATGAAGTATTATTATCATTGGTCTAGGAAACACTTAGAACTAATTCATCTGCAAGGCACTACAACACTAATCCTGAGTCCGCAAACATCTGACAATCCTACCCAGTTGAGTACCGATCAACTAAATCACTTGGAATTAAATCCCAAGATTCTCGATCGACGACTGAAGCGTATCTGCTCAAAATTATCACTTGTCAAGGAAAATCCATTCCAAGACTTATTCTGATAGCAAAAAACCACTACCTATATCTTTGATGAAAGTTAAACGATAACTAATCTCCCAATACCAAACCTGGTATAAATCCAAACCAAGGTCATACCCCGCTGCGACTTTTACCAAAATCCCAGACTGAGTAGCCTTCCCTAAACATCCCCTGGATCACAAAGGCCTCCAAACAATCTTTGATTCATGAAACTTCCAGAGTAATACCTACTAAGGGTCGCGCCACCTCATGTCTAATCCTGGTCAGAGTCCGCAATTCTTGGTATTACTTGACCTGGTACCCTGATGACAACCCATCATCGCATGGCCACAACTCAACAAAGTCAAACCAACCAATTGTTTTAAGAAAACAGTCTATAACAACACTTATGCCCCTGATGAATTACCTCATCCTTGACATTAATCAAAGTCCATCGACTAACTAAATCATCCTAAAAAAGCACCTAGAAATAACCAATGGGAAAAATGCCATTACTTAGCAAGTTACTGAAATTGTAAACTAATCCAAGTTATGTACAATTCTCATTACAATCCCATGTAATAGAAACAATTACAAAACCCAATTACATCGAAAGATGTACAATCTTATCCTAAAATTGGTAAAACAAGTTTCTGGAATCATTTATACATATGATTCAATACTTAAAACAGAAAAACTGTTTACAACAAAACACAGTATTTAAATACATCTCGATCGTTGTACATTTTTTGATCCTGAACGTGAAGTTTCCCGTCTACTCCTTCCAAGCATCAATTCATGTCAGTAGACTTCTTCCACCTCACGAGTTTTAAAAGATTAGTCTTGATACAATTATTAAATTGTCCATTCTCCGGGATCCAAGACAAAATCTTTACAACAACCCTGCAGTACAGAACTGGATCTTCCATCCCAGCTCGTTCTTGAGGGAATCCACGTAATTATTTTCCGCTATACGCTGAATCAATGTAGAGATGCACCAGGAGTCCATCATATCCACCAGTATGCTACTACTGGTGTTCTCATCACTGCTGCAATCATCATAATGAGAGTATTCAATGTCAACCCTGGCAATAAAGATCAAATAATCATGGACCTTACAATAATAATCTCCATAATTTCCAATTCTCGGCATCCAATGTTGCTTTCGGACTTTCTCCTTCTATAATAAATCGACTGTTGTGATTGCCTCAATGATGATAGTCTAGGAAGCACCTAGACATCTCTATGTCCTCACACTAGGTTCACACAAAATTCTAGTACTATGTCCCAAAGAGTCTTATTGCATGCTCTGACACCAATAAATGTAGTGACCCTAACCCGGATCCACTAATTATCAAATATTAAGGCTTAATAAATCATGCAATAACAATAATCAGAAATACGCTGCGGAAAACAGAAATAAATTCTTCTCTGGCAGAATACAATCGATAACATAAATTTTCAATAATACAACCCAATTGAAATAAATCAATAATCAACCTAGCTACTACTCCTGTAGCTCTTCTTGGTCACCACCTAATCCCAAGTCTTGGTGGAAAATACCTGTAACTGCCCCGCCAAATGGGGTGTCCAGAAAACACAAAAAACACAAGATGTGAGCATAACAGCTCAATACTCTAGTACGGGTAAACATACAAACATGATGCATGCAAATGACTATCTGGGTATCACACGGGTATCAAATAATGCTCAGTATAGGGCGCCATGGTATGTAGCACGCTGGGCCATCGCATCAGGAGGTGGCTCCCATACCATAAGATCGTGGATATAATCGGATCCAAATCCATAGAAAATCCGTCCAATAATGCAATGGGGCTGAGAAAATCCCCTATACTGGTTAAGCCAACAATACCTGCTAAATCAAGATGTATGCACGTGTAGCATAACAGTAACATGAAATCATGACACATAAATGCAACATATAAGCATGCATACCCGCAGGCAATCTCAGTCAGTACTTACGTACCTTACTACAGTAGTCCTAGAAGTCTCACTCTAGGTTCCAAGCCTACCATCCAATACTACAAAGTAAATACCCATGCATCACTAAACATGCTTAAAAATCCTTAATTAAACTATTACATACTCCCTAATAAATTTAGGGAACTCGGACCATACCTGCATTCATCGTCAGCCCACTGATGGCGACTATCCCAAAACATGGGTACAACTCTGCTAGGATCCCGGTAGCGCCTTGCCACTTTCGGCCCTTCAGTAGGACACCTAAAATGTCTCTAAAAGCTAAAATACTAGCTAGAAAAAGGAGATGAGAGAAAATGGTAAGCTTTGGTAATGAGCTCGGCACCCACTTATATAGACAACAATCGGAACCTCCGATCGCATGATCGGAAATTCCGATCAGATCGGAGCTTTCGATCCATGCTTTTGATCTCTCTCAGCCAACCATGTGTCCCCCTTCTAGAAGCTATCTGTCGACAGTCAATCAGAACTTCCGATCACGTTCGGATCTTCCGATCTTCAAGAAGCCATTGTTTATGTATTATTTGGAAAACTGGCACTTGGTAACAATCGGAGCGTTCGATCATACTTCGGAGCTTCCGATCGCACCGGAGCTTCCGAACACAAAACAGTTCTTTCGATCCACCTGAATGCTCAACGCTCCACTGGAGAATGTAGTAACCCGTATTCTAATTAACGTGATTATGTGGATAAAGATGATCGAGGAATGTTAATTAGTCAAATCGATAGCTTAATTGGGATTAAGATAATAATTCTAAAGTTTGAGTTCTTGGGCTAGTTCGGACAATCCGAACTAGGATCGAAAGATCCAATCTGCTTGAGTTTGGAAGGTCAGGGCGTTCGGACCACCCGATCAGGGAGTTCGGATGATCCGATCCCATTACAGCCAAATGTCAAGGTGACGCCAGCTTGATGATGTCAAGGAGGAGCAAGATCTGACCGTCCAAAGTGTTGTTCGGACATATGGCAAAGTTATGTGCTACGTGGCGATTGGAGGGGGATCGTACCATCCGATCTCAGCCTATATATAGGAGGTCAAGGGAACCTCATTCTGTGCTCATTACAACTTTCACTTCTCCAATTCCATCGTATTTTTAGGTGTTTCTAACCACCTAGTAAGAAGCCGAGAGTTGGCGAGGCGTTCTAGAAATCGTAGCGGAGCTATGCCCAGGAGTTGGGACTTTCAACAGCAAAGGGCTAATGACATACGCAAGTATAGCATGAGATCTCTATTAGAATTAGGGAGTATCTACTAGATTAGTTAAGGCTTTTAGAACAGTAATAGTGATATGAATAATATTGGCTTGTATGCCTGGATCTAGACTTGTGGTTCTAGAGATTCTGGTTTTGAGGTACGTAAGTACTGACCGAGATAGTCGGCATGATATATACATTTATATGTTGCATTTTATGTGTATTGTTTTACTGTTATCTTCACATGCATGATCATATTAGACTTGTATCTCCATAGATATGAGTCATATCGGTAGGGACGCTCAGCCCTATATTTTTTGTGTTTTGTCTATCATCGGGAGATGTCGCGACGGAGGGGACTAATGGTACAGTAATAGGGCGATTATATGGAGATACCTTGTAGAGTGGCTTCCATCCGGTACTGCATATTCGATTGGCGCCCCTGAGAAGACTATTTTAAACCAGTATTTGCATGCATCATTTTTTATATATATCTATGATTTCGTATTCAGAGTTGTCGCCCACGTTCCGTATTGATGTATTTTCTGGACACCCTATTCGACAGGGTAAGTCTTTAACTGGGAGACGCCGGAGGATCGCGGCAGGGTGGAGACCAAGGTCCAGGGTTGTAGTGAGTTTCCCTTAGTTGTCACGGATTTGGTACTCTATTCGATCTGGTTGTATTATACTGATTTTATGTTTTTAGTGTATTACACCGACTGTGGGTGTAGTACATAAAATCCAATCTACTAAATCTCATACATTAAATTTAATAAATATTAGTATTATTATTTTTAAGTTTAATTCATTTAAATTCTTTATTAGAATTATGTGCTAATAAAATATTTTATTATTTATTCAAATGATTTTATTTTACTAACTATTTAATTAATGTCTTTAGTTGTTTAAGTTTATTTGTCTCAATGATTTTATTGTGAAATTTAAATTATTTTAAATATTTAAAGGTTTAAGCTTGCATATTTAATTGATTTTAATTTTTTAGTTTATTCTTTTAAATGATTTTAATTGTTTAGCTTATTTGTTTAAATATTTTCGAGTGTTCAATTCATTTATTTTAAATAGCATAAGTTTAGCGGTTACTTTAAATTATTTTAAATGTCTAGCTTATTTATTTAAATTCTTTTTAATTTTCCAAATCATTTTAAATATTTTTATTTCCGCTAGTGTATTTATTTAAATTACTTTGAAACGTTAGCCTGGTTTGTTTAAATTATTTTAATCTCACTGTTTACTATTTAAATATTTTATTTATCATTGTGACATCAAAATATTTAAGTATTAAAAATTAGCATTTTCAAACCCCGTAAATAGAATTTAAGTATTTAACTCTTATATTTTCAAATTTCAGTGTTTGCGGAATTTTTGCCTAACGCTTATAAATACTATACATATATTTTATGCATTATAATCATCACCCACTTCATTGTGTTGATCGGCCCAAAAGATTTTTCCCTACCCAACCTCGGCCCATTAACTCATCAGCCCAAATCTCTCGACCGGTAAGCTTTCCCCTTCTCCAAGCCTTTTAATCGAAAGCAGACACCCTTCTCTGATTTCATTCCTTTGGCATCAATTGGCACCCCCATAATCTTCATTCCCGGAGTTTTCCTGCAGTAGCTTGACCTCCCCGGTGTGGCTTTCCCCTGAACTCACTGTGCGAGCACATTCCGGCATCCCTCAGCTCGGTTTCCAACTCGTCGAATTTTCCTCCCATTCCCTTTTACTGATTGTATTTGATTAAGGCAATATTTATGGCTTCCTTTGGCCACCAAGTAGATTATTATGTGTGTGCTTGCTTTTCCTTGTTTGCATTTTTGAAATTTCTGCGTTTATGCATGCTTGCCCGATTTTCTGGTCATTGATGGGTTGAATGAGTTTCTGTCTCTGTTGTAACTAGTCGTTCGAATATTCCAGGTTTCATTTGTTGTGTCGTTTCTTGCTTACGATCGATTTATATAATAACTTCTTGTGTTGAATGGGTACTGGTCATGAGTCTCGGTTATTGCCCCATTTACCCTGTTTTGAAGCTTCATTGTGGTCGGGTTCATGTGGTTTGATTTCTTGTGTTTCTTGGATTGGTGATTAAGTGGCTGCCATGGTTAAGATGTAGCTCACATGGTAGCACCTAGGTTGTGTGAGATGGCTGGAAATATTTGAGGCGAGGGGCTGTTGAGGGGATGTTGTAAGAGTTGGGTTTTTTTTTTCATTTTGTGGGCTGGATCAGGGCTGTTTTGAGCTGGAATTTGGCTTAGGACAAGGGCTGATCGAGTTGGGAATTTAGTTTGGGAGCGAGGGGTTGGTCTCAAGGGTGGTGCAAAGTTTAAGAGGTGGTGTAGGTCTTAGTTTAAAGGTTGGACAATGGGAGATCAAGGTCTGGCTGTCTTAGAGGGAAGATGGGTTTCGTACAAAAAAAAATACTAAGGGTTGAAGGGTTATCCGGTCTTGGTCGAGTAAAACAGTATTATAATTGTGTTTTGGCTTAGGTCACGGGGTTGGGATTAGCCTAGGATGCTAAGGGAATGTCGGTTCAAGCGGGAATTAATTTGATCAAGTCTTGGTTAAGTGCTAGGCTATTGAATGTTAAGGGGCAAGAATTTAGGTAATAAGTGTGCTGCCCAGAAACTTACTTTCCAGGAATTACTGGGTAAGACTTGTACCTCGAGGATGACTTTCTAGTTATGATAAAGGGCATGGGAACTGTGTTTTCAGGCGGAAGTCGTTTTGGACTAAGAATTGTATAAGTTAAAAGCTTTGCAAGTGGATTGCTCGGGATACGTCCTAAGTGCCAAAAAGTATAGTCTTAATTCTTAGCTATGGTTTGCCACATAAATCACCATCCTTGTCAACCATCTTTCATCATTTATTTGTGAATCGAGTAATCTAGTAAATATTTTCAAAGAAAGTCATTTCCATAATTTTCATGCTGAATCTGTGAATCAAGTCAAGAAAGAATGAAAGAAAATATTTTACGAACGAAGTAAAATGATTGTGACTATAGAAATGACGTGTATGTGTGGGGTTGGGAGACGTTCTGACCTACCTTACCAAAGGATGTTTATGTGTGGGGTTGAGAGACGTCTTGGCATACCTTACCAAATATAGACGTGTAAGCGTGGGGTTGAGAGAAATCTTGGCCTCCCTTACCAATCACAGGGCAAGATGAGTTTAGGAGACATCCTGACTTCCTTGCGGCATAGTGCACTGCAGCCATGATCGTGATCGAAACCACAAGGTCACAATCAAGGATCTAAGTTTACAGTTACAGATACATTTTATATGTTCACAGTTCAGTTTATCAGTTTACATCTTATATTTTCAGATTACATTTCAGTTTATCAGTTCTCAGTTAAGTCTTTTCAGTCCTCATATTCAGTCTTGCATGCGATGATTTCAAGTTACTCTCTTTGCTAGAGGTTCAGTTAAGAAAAGAAAAATGTATTTTTACTATAAGCTATTTTTAATGGCATGTGCATGTATATTTATTATTCGTTATTCCCCCATATTCTTATTGGGCCCCTAGGCTCACTACATCTACTTGGTGCAGGTTTAGGTTATCATTGAGATTGCGGGGCAGGACTATCGAGTGGACTATGATGCGGGCACGGAACCTCCCTCTAACCATGCCAGTCTTCCGCAAAAGTTTATTTTAGCACTTTAAAGTCCTTCATCTTGTTAATTTAGTAAATAAAAATGTAAAGATAATATTCTTTGGAATTGTTTGTGGGCACTTATGTATCAAATTGTTAATTTTTTGATAGTTTGGAGTGTCAATATTTTTCTCAGGTTTCGTTATTTTTTTTTTCTTTTCTCGGTCTAGTCGATTTAGTATTGTTGTTTGTATTTTTAAGTTTGTTGTCTGTGACAGGCGGGTTTGAATATAATTAGAGAGGTCATGCCGAAAATTTTGAAAACCTGTATTTTTATTTTGTTTAATTTAAAGTAGAACTAGGGTCGTTTCAGTTGGTATCAAAGCATGGTTCTGGTTGGGTTGTGCCTACTGCCGGTTGCAAGAAACTCGAGAAATCTCACCTCAAAGTCTGTAAGTTTTTAAGGAATTTTATATGTTATTCATGCTTGAATTAATACTCTAAATGTTTTGATGTCATTATTTTCAAAATATTTTCAAAACTATATGTTTAATTTATTTAAATGTGTAGCTCAGTGTATATTTTTGTTTAAAACTTCTTTTATAGAGTAAAGTGTACTATTTGACTGTTATTTTTATAGCATGCGATTTCATATTAAACGGAGTTGGTGCACTAATATTCCTTCCAATTTTGGATAGTATGTGGATGTTGTTTGAGTTACTAGGTAATGTTAGTAATTTTGATGAGATTGCAAGAGTTTGTTGGAAAATATCAAACTTGTGCATTAGGAGATAATAGTCGTTGTGTCCTTGTTGTTATTTATTCTCTAAAGGATGGAATTTAGTTGGATAAAACTAAGTGAATATGATATGAATCTTATGTATGAAAGGCAACACGATTTCAACGAATCGCACCTCAATTCGATAACAAATGAATTCAATAATGTTGTCCCGACTTTGAAACAAGTAACAGATTTTGGAATCTCCACCTCTAGTTGAACCTGTAACTAGCAACAGAGAATTCACGATAGAAAACAATCAAAGATTCAATTAGACCTTCAAAGGAACCTGTCTTTGACAACCCAATTGAAAATCGATTGACAAACGCCACAAAGCTATGAAACTTTGATAAATTTGATTTTGGGTAAAACAAAAGCTTTGATAAAATTCTAAAGAGAATTTTTGTATTGAATAATCAATAATCTGAAAATCTTAGTTATCCTTAAAAATATGAATGTTGTAGTATTTATATTACAACCCAAAATATTTAAAGATAACGCAAAATAAATCAAAAAAATATCAAAGATATCTCCTAAAGTTTCCTAGTAGGAATAAAAGACCTAAAATAAACAAAGTAAGTCCAAAATATTAAAAATCCCGAACACACACACAAACACCTTTGGTGCGTGTAAAAAGACATGGCGCGGGCGCGCCGAAGTTGCGCAGACAATGGCACGGGCGCGCGATAAGGTAGCACGGGCGCGCCGATAGCTCGCAAAACATCGTCAATTTGGCATCCGTAAGCGCGGGCGCGCTTTTTCTTCGCAAAATAATGGCGCGGGCGCACGAGTCTGGGGCGCGGGCTCGCCTTGGCTTCGAGCAGGGTCTTCCATTTCTTCACTTTCTTGACCTATTTTGACCTCAATAAGATTATAACTTCCTCCAAATTAAATATCAAGAAATCCAACGCCCTCTTGTGTCTTCAACAACAAAGATTGAAGTGCTTCCTTAAACTTCTGAGCTTGGCCTCTCGTAACCGGTCCTCGTGGTATCTTCAACGGATCCTTAGTCACTTGATCAGCATGCGAGCCATCCATGATTGCATCATCCTTCCCTTCTTGAAAAGGATTTGTCCTCAAATCTTTATCATCACCTACATCAAACGGAGATAAATCAGAAACATTAAAAGTAGCACTGACATTATACTCACCTGGCAAATCTAATTTGTAAGCGTTGTCGTTGATGCACTCCAATACTTGAAATGGTCAATCGCCTCTAGGTAGAAGCTTTGAGCGCCGTTTTTCAGGAAACCGCTCTTTCCTCAAATGCAACCATACCCAATCTCCTGGTTCAAACACAACTCTCTTCTTTCCCTTATTTGCTTGCTTTGTATACTGCAAATTCTTTTTCTCAATGTTCGCCTTCACTTTTTCATGCAAATTTCTCACAAATTCCGCCTTTTTCTTACCATCCATGTTAACCCTTTCACTCATAGGCAAAGACATCAAATCCAACGGGGTTAAAGGATTAAAACCATACACAATTTCAAAGGGAGAAAAATTTGTAGTAGAATGCACACTACGATTATATGCAAACTCAACAAATGGCAAACATTCTTCCCAACTCTTCAAATTCTTTTTAATTATAGCACGCAACAAAGTTTCTAACGTTCTATTAACAACTTCAGTTTGACCATCCGTTTGAGGATGACATGTAGTCGAAAACAGTAGTTTAGTACCAAGTGTGCACCATAATGTTTTCCAAAAGTAGCTCAAGAAACGAGTATCTCTATCAGACACAATACTCCTAGGCATGCCATGCAATCTAACAATTTCATTAAAGAACAATTCAGCAACATGAGAAGCATCATCAGATTTATGACAAGTAATAAAATGAGCCATCTTAGAAAATCTATCAACCACAACAAAAATTGAATCCCTCCCCTTCTTAGACCTCGGTAGTCCTAAAACAAAATCTATAGAGATATCTACCTACGGTTCACTAGGAACGGGAAGTGGAGTATACAAACCATGTGGATATTGTCTAGACTTTGCTTTCTTACAAGTCACACATCTTTCACAAATTTTCTCAACATCATGCTTCATATGTGGCCAATAAAAATGTTCATGCAAAGTTTCATAAGTTTTAGCCACTCCAAAATGTCCCATTAAGCCACCCCCATGTGATTCCCTCACAATTAATTCACGAATAGATGACTTAGGAATACATAACTTATCCTCCTTAAACAAATACCCATCATGCATGAAGAATTTATCTTTTGGACCATGCAAACATGACGCATATATCTCACCAAAATCAAGATCACTAGTATATAACTCTTTCACATACTCAAATCCTAAGAATTTAGAATCTAGAGTAGATAAAAGTACATACCTTCGTGATAGAGCATCCGCTACCACATTTTCCTTCCCTTGCTTGTATTTGATAACGTAGGGAAAAGTTTCCACAAACGCCACCCACTTAGCATGCCTCTTGTTTAGATTTTGTTGTCCTTTGAGATGCTTCAATGATTCATGATCCGTATGAATCACAAATTCCTTTGGCCTCAAATAGTGTTGCCATGTCTCAAGTACCCTTACCAACGCATAAAACTCCTTGTCGTAGGTAGGATAATTCAAGGACGCCCCACTAAGCTTCTCACTGAAGTAAGCAATAGGTCGCCCACCTTGCATCAAGACACCTCCAATTCCTACACCTGACGCATCACATTCAATTTCAAAAGTGTTAGTAAAATCAGGTAATACAAGTAAAGGAGCATTAATTAATTTATGCTTGACAATATTAAAAGACTTCTCTTGCTCCTCACCCCAATGGAATGGAACGTTCTTCTTGATCACTGCAGTCATAGGTGCCGCCAAAGTACTAAAATCTTTCACAAATCTCCTATAAAAACTTGCAAGACCATGAAAACTTCGAACTTGACCAATAGAAGTAGGCATTGGCCAATCTCGAATGGCACTTACCTTGTCCTCATCAACTCTGACACCTTGGGAACTCATAACAAAACCAAGAAACACAAGTTCTTTTGTACAAAACACACACTTCTTCAAGTTAGCATACAATTGTTCAGCTTTTAGTGTGATTAGCATAATTCTCAAATGTTCGACATGCTCATCCAAATTTTTGCTATATACCAAGATATCATCAAAATATACCACAACAAATTTTCCAATATAAGCACGCAACACATGATTCATCAATCTCATAAAAGTGCTAGGTGCATTAGTTAGTCCATAGGACATAACCAACCACTCATACAAGCCGTATTTGGTTTTAAAAGCAGTTTTCCACTCATCACCTTCTCTCATCCGAATTTGATGGTAACCACTTTTTAAATCAATTTTACTAAAGACGCTAGAACCATGAAACTTATCCAACATATCATCTAGTCTAGGAATAGGATGTCTATACTTGATGGTAATGTTATTAATGGCCCTACAATCCACACACATTCTCCATGAATCGTCTTTCTTAGGAACTAACAAAACAGGCACAGCACACGATGACA
The DNA here is from genome assembly GCF_033568475.1 of Henckelia pumila. NCBI lineage: Eukaryota > Viridiplantae > Streptophyta > Magnoliopsida > Lamiales > Gesneriaceae > Henckelia > Henckelia pumila. The sequence goes on from NC_133122.1 coordinate 139,260,627, forward strand.
TGGATTCACGCTGTGAGACCTCGTTACTAATAAACTAATATCAGACGACAAGCGATAAGTAAACAATAACCCAAAGTAATTTTTTTTTAAAAGGAGGCTCGCGCGCCCGCGCTGACATTAGCGCGCCCACGCCTACGCCCCGCAAATCCCAGCGCGCCCGCGCTCATACCTCACAAAAACTAGCGCGCCCGCGCCAACAACCACGCGCCCGCGCCGTCCCCTCGCCCAGAGAAGTTAAGGCACTGAAATAAACTCAATCAAAACCTAAACACTAGCATTAAGAGTATTTGATATTCCAATAACAATACAAGAAAGGTTTAGGGGAGAGAAACATTCAATTCGATAGCACCAACATCGTCTCTTGCTTACAAAACATATACGAGAAGTTCGAATGACTAAACATGATCGCAAAACATAACTAGGTTGACATGCTGATTCGACTTCTAAACGAGTCTCACTTCTATCTCTTGCTCTGGACGCTAACCAGGTCTATGCTGGCTTGATCCTGCCCTTCCTGTTGCCAAGTACACATACAAAACAAAGCAACAGCCGGATAACCGGTGAGAATGATAATCCCAGTAAAAGCAACATATCAAGTAATGAATATACAACATGCTATCAAACCACATATTCAAGTCGAAGTTAATGATATGCATGTCTTTAAAACCAGGATATCGATTCTGATAAACACGGGAGTATTGCTCTGCTTTTGGGATCCCGAGGATGAGATCACGTAACGACTCACCGACTCTCCCAATCGAGGTGGTGCCACGTATCCCACTCCTCTAGACTTTGAGCAACCATAATGAGTATGCTAGCACTAGGAGAAATACTACAACCTAGGCCACTCAATCATAGTTCCCAAACGTCTAACAAAAAGGGCTGTTCTGCCCGCTGAAATCAAAGTAGGCTCAAGATGAATGCATAACAGAAACATAAACATAACAAAAACTCAATCAATCCACAAATACAAGTTCCACATGCTAGAACAAGTATCAATGCAATATGTGGTTTAAAAAAAGGGGAAACTCGAGAAACAACAGTCCCGAGTATGCTATCCCGCTACGATGACTGCTTTTACCTTTCAATGCCGTAGATCCAACTCCGGACAAGCTACAACAAAAGATTGTATCAACAACTAGACAACCTAAACAACAAACAACGGTTCAAGGAAATCTCTTTACCGTTCTTCGTCCAACTCTCGACGAACAATGCTGCTAACACTGGGCTCGACACACTCCAACGAATCTGTACGAATACAAGAGTTGATCAACAACCATGATCATTCACAAGCCAACGCTTCGCTCAATACCAAAAACGATTCGAAAACCCAAAACTCAAACCGACGGCATAACGGCTATAAACTGAACAAATCGGAAATGCAGACAGCAGTTCAATACTGATATAATCTCATTTCAATGCCCAAAACAACAATACCAAAGCAAACCCATCAATCTCAAAATTCACATTTTCGAAAATGGCTTCCAAAAATCATAACAAATCCAAACGTCGCTCTAATTCAAAACCGACAGATAATAAACGATCAGAACTCTGTCTAGAACAACATACTCGAATCTAGAACGATTCTAACAACATCCAAAAACTAGAATGTATCCGATCGTAGAAAAACTTACGATATAACAGAGCTCTCACTGCAGTGATCGATAATCTGCCTTCAGAAATAAATTCCAACGGCCGGATCGAGCTCGGACTGAAATCTGGAAGCTTGGAAAAGGGTGGAGGCGTCTTCAATGGAGCTCACGGTTTGGAGGAGGAAGAAGAAAACTTTGTCAACAAAATCTAAGTGTAGATAATATATAAAAATCAATATTTGCATTTTAGTCCCTGAAATTTCCAAAATTTGCAAAAAGGACCCTGATAAAAATCAAACCGGCTCGAGAACTCTGTAATCTCTGATTAACTCAAATAAACTCATTTAAGATAAAAATAGGGCGTTACAATTCTCCCCCACTAAGAAGAGATTTCGTCCTCGAAATCAACGAGAACCACAACTCAAAGATAGAATAAAGAACTAAAGACAGTAAGAAGAACTCACGTCATCCGAATAGCTCCGGAAATCGCTGTCTCATGTCAGATTCTGTCTCCCAAGTCGCTTCCTTGACGCCGTGACGGCTCCACTGCACTTTCACTAATGAAATCAACTTGGTTCTGAGTTGCTTCTCCTTCCGATCAAGGATCTGAATCGGTCGTTCAAAATAGCTCAGAGTCTCGTCTAACTCGGCTTCGTCAGGCTGAAGGATGTGAGTAGGATCTGGATGATACTTTCGCATCATAGAGACGTGAAAAACGTCGTGAATACCAGATAAAGACGGAGGAAGTGCAAGTCTGTAGGCAAGATCGCCTATCTTCTCGAGAATCTCATACGGCCCGATGAATCTCGGAGATAACTTCCCTCTCTTACCGAATCTGACAGTGCCTCTGAACGGAGAAATCTTAAGGAAAACGCGGTCTCCCTGCTCGAAACTCAGAGGTATACGTCTGACATTCGCATACTTCGCCTGTCTATCTTGTGCTGACTTCATTTTGGTCTGAATGATCTTAACCTGCTCTGCCATATCTCTAAGCATCTCCGGTCCCAAATCTGGTGACTCGGATAAATCATCCCAAAACAGCGGAGATCGGCACTTCTTGCCGTACAAAGCCTCGAAAGGCGCCATACCGATACTCACTTGGAGGTTGTTGTTGTAAGAAAACTCGACAAGAGGCAAAGAATCCTGCCAACTAGTGCCAAAGTCTAGCACTACCGCTCGCAGCATATCCTCTAGCGTCTGGATAGTCCGCTCTGACTGTCCATCGGTCTGAGGATGATAAGCTGTACTCAGATGCAAACGAGTACCAAGTGCCCCCTGAAGACTGTGCCAGAAGTGAGAAGTGAATCTAGGATCTCTGTCTGAAACGATCGACTTCGGCACACCATGCAATCTCACAACATTGCTAACATACAACTCAGCCATCTGATCATGACGATACGTCATCCTGTACGGAATAAAACACGCAGACTTCGTCAATCGGTCGATCACTACCCAAATGGCATCGCATCCTCGAACGGATCGTGGTAGCTTCATGACGAAATCCATGGAAATGTGATCCCACTTCCATTCAGAAACAGATAAGCTGTGCAATAGACCACCTGGTCACTTCCGCTCTGCTTTTACTTGCTGACAGTTCAAACACCGAGATACAAACCTCGCAACATCGCCCTTCATTCTCTTCCACCAGAACTGACTCTTCAGATCGTTGTACATCTTACGACCTCCATGATGAACACTGAACCGACTGCAATGAGCCTCTCAGAGAATACGCTGTCTCAACTCCGAAATATCAGGCACAACAATACGGTTATTCACAAACAAGACGTCATCTCTAACCTGGAATTCTGACTGATGCCCAGATCTGACTTTCTCTACTGAAACCTGAATGCTCGGCTCAGACTTCTGTGCTTCTCTGATTGCAATAAACAACTCCGGTTCGGCTTGAATAGCAAACACTCTGATAGTCTCCCTATCTGTTTCAAACTCTAAACCAGAAGTGCAAAAATCATCGATCAACTGAGAAACACCAATAGTAGAAAGAGATAAATAACAAAGCTTTCGGCTCAACGCATCTGCAACTGCATTCGACTTCCCCGGATAATACTTGATTTCACAGTCGAAATCCTTCAATAGGTCTAACCATCTTCTCTGTCTCATATTCAGCTCTGCCTGTGAAAACAAGTATTTAAGGCTCTTATGGTCAGAAAAGATCTCGAAAGACTCACCATAAAGATAGTGACGCCAGATCTTCAGAGCAAAGACGATCGCAGCTAGTTCAAGATCATGAACCGGATAACGAGTCTCGTGCGGTTTCAGCTGCCTCGATGCATACGCCACCACATGCTTATGCTGCATAAGAACACAACCCAAGCCTCGTTTAGAAGCATCACAATAGACTGTGAAACCTCCAGTACCCTTCGGAATAGAAAGAATTGGAGTACTGGTCAGTCTCCTCTTCAGATCAACAAAGCTAGCCTCACAATCTGCAGTCCAGACAAAAGGCGCGTTCTTCTGAGTCAGCTGGGTAATAGGCTTGGCAATAGACGAGAAACCCTCGATGAAACGACGGTAATAACCAGCTAAACCCATGAAGCTTCGGATCTCAGGTACTGATGTAGGTCTAGGCCAATTCATAACCGCTTCAATCTTGCTGGGATCGACAGAAATCCCATCTTCAGATATAATATGACCGAGAAAGACAACTCGATCTAACCAGAATTCACACTTAGACAGCTTGGCAAACAACTGCTCAACTCGCAAAATCTGCAGTACGGTCCTCAAGTACTCTGCATGGTCAGTACGGTTCTTCGAGTAGATAAGAATATCATCGATGAAAATAATGATGAACTCATCTAAATAACGCTGAAAGATACGGTTCATCAAACCCATAAAAACCGCTGGAGCGTTAGTCAATCCGAACGGCATGACTATAAACTCGAAATGACCATACCTCGTTCTGAATGCGGTCTTAGGAACATCTTCCTCTCGCACTCTCAGCTGATGGTAGCCTGACCTCAGATCAATCTTAGAATAGACAGAAGAATCCTGCAGTTGATCAAAAAGGTCATCTATTCTGGGTAAAGGATACCTGTTCTTGACTGTAGCCTGATTCAATTGGCGGTAGTCGATACAGAGTCGCATAGAACCATCCTTCTTCCGAACGAATAGAACAGGAGCACCCCAAGGCGATACACTAGGTCTGATGTATCCCTTGGCAATCAAATCCTCAAGCTGCTCCTTCAACTCTCTCAATTCAACAAGTGCCATACGATAAGGAGCTTTCGAAATAGGTTGAGTACCTGGCACTAAGTCAATGCTGAATTCGATTTCTCGAATAGGCGGCAATCCAGGAACATCTTCCGGGAACACATCCGCAAATTCTCTAACCACCGGTAAATCTACCAAAGCTGGGCTAGATTTCAGTACATCAACTGCATACACCAAAAATCCTTCTGCACCTCTCTGTAGCAAAGGAGTCATAGATAACACTGAAATCAAAGGAATTCTAGATCGAGAACCCTTACCAAAGAATTTCCACTCGTCTGCCATTTCAGGTCTGAACCTGACCACTTTCTGAAAACAATCGACTGTTCCCCTATACTTGGTTAAAGCATCTATACCGACAATACAATCAAAATCTGACAGTCCAAGCACAATACAGTCAATTTCTAGAAAATTTCCCTCAAAACAGAGCTCACTGTTCCTGACTAATCTGACAGAAACAATTTCCCCACCCAAAGGTGAAGTAACAGCTACTACTGTAGGCCACAATTCAGTTGGCAAAGCATGCAATAATACAAATTTCTCAGAGATAAAGGAATGGGAAGCACCTGTATCTATCCAAACATGAGCAGAATGATCAAAGATCGAACAGTTACCTGCTATAACATCATCAGGTGCTGCCTGAGCCTGATCCTCTGTCAATGCAAAGACTCGTGCCTGCTGTCTCGGAGGCTGATTTGCACTGGTACTACCTCCCTGTCTGTTCTGCTGCTGAGGCTGGAAAGAGTGCACTGCAGAAGACTGCCTCTCAGGCTGAGCTGCAGATCTAGACGAACTCCCACTCTGAGCTCTATCTCTGTTACGATGTGGGCACACTTTAGAGAAGTGTCCCGGTTGCTGACAGGTGTTACAATTGCCGAAGACTCCCACACACTGATTCGATGAGTGTCTTCCTCCACACTTGCTGCAGTACAAGGATGATGACCCAGAACTCGGTCCTGAACCGAATTGCTTCAAACCACTGGAATTGGACGAACTGTTTCCTTGCCTCTTGAACTGTTTACCTCTTTCTTTGTACTGATCTTTTCTGTTTCCCCCACTGCTACCACCTTCATACCTCTGCTGCTGGTTCTGATGTTGAGGTGGCTGATTCTGGTACTGAGATGGTTGGTTCTGATACTGCCTCTGCTGCTGAGGTGCCCCCTGATTACCTCTTTGCCTCCACAGGCCTGCTTCTGCTCCCTTTGCGTAATTCATGGCATCCGCAAAGTTTCTAGGCCTGTTGGTGTTAACCAACATGAAGACATCGGGGTTCAACCCGTTGATGAACTGATCTGCCTTAGCTTCTTCATCTCTGGCAATTAGCGGTGCAAAACGCAACAGACTATCGAACTTAGCCACATACTCTTCAATGTTCAGATTCCCTTGCTTCAGATTTGCAAACTCTGCTCCCTTATCCTTACGATACGAGATAGGGAAAAACCGCTTATAAAACTCAGATTTAAAAAGAGTCCAAGTAACCTCTGTACCTCTACTCTCAAATGCTTTCTTTGTCATGATCCACCAGCTCTTAGCACCACCACGCAGCTGATGAATTACTAACCTGATTCGGCGGTCATCTGTGTAGTCAATGGAATCAAATAATTGATCCATATCATCCAACCAACTTTCACAGTCAACTGGATTTTCTGAACCCATCAACAACGGCGGATTGAACTACTGAAACCTCTTCAGCAAGGTTTCCATAGGAGTCGCTTAAGCATCCAACTAATCAACCTTAGTGCTAGCTTGCTCAGTCGCAGGGATAACTGGCGGTGTGTTTCTGTTTATCACTCGACGAGGACCCATCTGATAATCAAAGGTTAGGACACGAGATATCTCAATCGCTACAATCAGTGCCCTTACAACCGCTTGGAATACCGGATACCAGTCGGTAACAGAAACAGTTATATCTCAAGTAGATCATGCTTTATAAATTAAATCACATAACCATGTAATTCAATAATTCTCAATAATAAAGCATGCTCGCATGGAATTAAGTACATAGTTAAAATAATTCAAACACATGCGAGGAGCCAATACACGCAGACTCGATCTACCCGCTCACTCTAGTTCGACCAAGAATCTTAACGCTCTGATACCACTTAATGTGAGACCTCGTTTCTAATCAACTAATATCAGACGACATGCGATAAGTAAACAAGAACCCAAAGTAATTTTTTTTTTTAAAGGAGGCTCGCGCGCCCGCGCCTACGCCCCGCAAATCCCAGCACGCCCGGGCCAAAGGAAGCGCGCCCGCGCTCATACCTCGCAAAAACTAGCGCGCCCGCGCCGTCCCCTCGCCCAGAGAAGTTAAGGCACTGAAATAAACTCAATCAAAACCTAAACACTAGCATTAAGAGTATTTGATATTCCAATAACAATACAAGAAAGTTTTAGGGGAGAGCAACATTCAATTCGATAGCACCTACATCGTCTCTTGCTTACAAAACATATACGAGAAGTTCGAATGACTAAACATGATCGCAAAACATAACTAGGTTGACATGCTGATTTGACTTCTAAACGAGTCTCACTTCTATCTCTTGCTCTGGACGCTAACCAGGTCTATGCTGACTTGATCCTGCCCTTCCTGTTGCCAAGTACACATACAAAACAAAGCAACAGCCGGATAACCGGTGAGAATGATAATCCCAGTAAAAGCAACATATCAAGTAATGAATATACAACATGCTATCAAACCACATATTCAAGTCGAAGTTAATGATATGCATGTCTTTAAAACCAGGATATCGATTCTGATAAACACGGGAGTATTGCTCTGCTTTTGGGATCCCGAGGATGAGATCACGTAACGACTCACCGACTCTCCCAATCGAGGTGGTGCCACGTATCCCACTCCTCTAGACTTTGAGCAACCATAATGAGTATGCTAGCACTAGGAGAAATACTACAACCTAGGCCACTCAATCATAGTTCCCAAACGTCTAACAAAAAGGGCGGTTCTGCCCGCTGAAATCAAAGTAGGCTCAAGATGAATGCATAAAAGAAACATAAACATAACAAAAACTCAATCAATCCACAAATACAAGTTCCACATGCTAGAACAAGTATCAATGCAATATGTGGTTTAAAAAAAGGGAAAACTCGAGAACCAACTGTCCCGAGTATGCTATCCCGCTACGATGACTGCTTTTACCTTTCAATGCCGTAGATCCAACTCCGGACAAGATACAACAAAATATTGTATCAACAACTAGACAACCTAAACAACAAACAACGGTTCAAGGAAATCTCTTTACCCTTTTTCGTCCAACTCTCGACGAACAATGCTGCTAACACTGTGATCGACACACTCCAACGAATCTGTACGAATACAAGAGTTGATCAACAACCACGATCATTCACAAGCCAAGGCTTCGCTCAATACCAAAAACGATTCGAAAACCCAAAACTCAAACCGACGGCATAACGGCTATAAACTGAACAAACCAGAAATGCAGACAGCAGTTCAATACTGATATAATCTCATTTCAATGCCCAAAACAACAATAACAAAGCAAACCCATCAATCTCAAAATTCACATTTTCGAAAATGGCTTCCAAAAATCATAACAAATCCAAACGTCGCTCTAATTCAAAACCGACAGATAATAAACGATCAGAACTCTGTCTAGAACAACATACTCGAATCTAGAACGATTCTAACAACATCCAAAAACTAGAATGTATCCGATCGTAGAAAAACTTACGATATAACAGATCTCTCACTGCAGTGATCGATAATCTGCCTTCAGAAATAAATTCCAACAGCCGGATCGAGCTCGGACTGAAATCTGGAAGCTTGGAAAAGGTTGGAGGCATCTTCAATGGAGCTCACGGTTTGGAGGAGGAAGAAGAAGACTTTGTCAACAAAATCTAAGTGTAGATAATATATAAAAATCAATATTTGCGTTTTAGTCCCTGAAATTTCCAAAATTTGCAAAAAGGACCCTGATCAAAATCAAACCGGCTCGAGAACTCTGTAATCTCTGATTAACTCAAATAAACTCATTTAAGATAAAAACAGGGCGTTACACACGCACAAAACCTTTATCTAAAAGTTCGCTTACCTGTCTTTGCATCTCTTTTGTTTCCTCCGGGTTGCTCCTATACGCTGGACGGTTTGGCAACGCACTTTCGGGCACAAAATCAATTTGATGTTCAATCCCCCTCAAAGGTGGTAAGCCTTGAGGCAAATCCTCCGGAAATAAATCTTCAAATTCCTGCAAAAGAGAAACAATAGTGCTCGGAAGATTTTCGGCTATATCACTTATGTTAAGAAGAAAATCCTTATAGAAAATCAACACAAGTGGAGTATGAACATGTAAAATCTCTCGCAACTCACTCTTTTGGGCCATAAATATTTTTTTATCGGCCTCTTTTCTCTCAATTTTTTTTTCATCTTTTTTCCTCTCAATATTTTTTTCTAAGGCCATCTCACTTTTTTGTTCACTCTTTTTTTCGGCCTCTTCTTTCTTTTTCTTTTTCAAATGGTCCTCCAACACTTGCTTTGGAGTCATCGGTAACAATACAATAGGCTCCTTTTTCAAGGTAAAAGAATAACGATTTTTAAAGCCGTCATGTATCACCTTCCTATCAAATTGTCACGGCCTACCCAACAAAATATGACAAGCTTGCATAGGCACCACATCACACAACACTTCATCTACATACTTACCAATGGAAAATGATACTACCACCTGCTTATGCACTTTCCCCTCCGAACTATCATTAAACCACTGCAATTTATAAGGTTGAGGATGTTTTATAACAGGCAAACTCAACTTTTCCACCAGCTCATAACTCGCTACATTAGTGCAACTCCCACTATCAATAATAACACTACATACTTTGTTATTCACAAAGCATCTAGTATGGAATAAATTCTCCCTTTGAGTTTCTTCCTCCTCCTTTTGTTGTACATTCAACACTCTCCTGGTCACTAGCAATTCTCCAACCACCGCATCATATCCCTCTTCATCAGGATCCTCCAACGCAGGCATACTATCATATTTCTCATCCTCACTCTCCGACTCAATCTCACCACCAGCATTCATAATCATAATTTTTTTATTAGGACACTGACTGGCAATATGACCAAGTCCTTGACATCTAAAACATTTAATATCCCTATAACGAGTATTAGTAGTTTCAGGTGTACCTTTACCCACTTGTTTTGGTGCCTCCAATTTGGTGTCAAATTTTGGCTTGGACACCGACTTGTTGTCCTCCCGTTTTGCAACGCTTGGACGCCAAGGAGTTGACGATCCTCCACCGGTAGGAAGTCGACCAGCTCCTCTCCTCTTGAGCTGCTGCTCTACCTTCATGGCTGTCTGCACCATCTCATCCAAATCAAAACAGTGGCGAAGCTCCACTTGATCTTGGATTTCTCTATTCAAATCGCACAAAAATCTGGCCATTGTAGCTTCATTATCCTCCTCAATGTTGGCCCGGATCATCGTGGTTTCCAACTCCTTGTAGTAATCCTCCATGCTTCTTGGACCTTGCTTCAGAGTTTGTAATGGCCTGTACATGTCACGATAATAATAGTTAGGCACAAACCGCTTCTTCATGACACGCTTCATCTCCTCCCACGTCTCAATAGGCGGCTCTCCACACCTTCTTCTAGTGGTCACTAATTGATCCCACCAGATTAACGCATAGTCTACAAACTCAACCACTGTCAACCTCACTTTCTTAAGGTCAGAATAGTGATGGCAATCAAACACAAACTCCACACGCTTCTCCCATTCCAAATATGCCTCCAGGTCAGACTTCCCATGAAACGCTGGAATTTTCATCTTAATACTACTAATATTTCCATCCTCCTTACTGCACTCCGTATGTTTTCCTCGTACTGCCTCTCGCCTATGTCTACCCCCATGTACTCTTCTCTCTCCATCCTAATTCTCATCAAAACTCTCCTCATCTCCTTCAAAATTATTCCCCCTCCTATCTTTAATTTTTTTTCCACTACCACTACTCTCCTCCAATCTACTCATCCGCTCATGAAGAGGTTCCAACTCCGACCTCATCATCCTAGTAAATTGCCCCATCAATGCCTCCATTTGAACCTTGGAAATTCTTTGGTTCACACTTTCACTAGCATCTTTATTAGGATTCATGGTACCTGCAAGAAAAAGGTTAGTAGTAAAATTTCTCACACAAGTTCTCACATATCACTCCAAACGAATCACTCCAACACTTTTTTTCTTTCCACTCAATTTATGTAGGCTTTTGCTTTGTGTAAGAGTGAATCAAACTCTCAAGTTCACAACTTTTAGACGCTTGAAGATCGACTCTCGAAGATTACACAAACACAAGTAGGAAATTTTATGGACAACTTGACTCTGACTCGCTTCAAGGATGAATATAGACAAAGAAAATTGGCCACAAGTTACTTTTCTTCACTTTTTTTTTTTTGACCGATTTTTTTTTTTTTTTGAAATTTATAACTTGTAGCACAAGACACGAGACTTGGATAACAAGTTTGAAAGACACGACACAAAAATTTTATAAAGAATGGACTTAGATGAAGAACGAAGAACACGAAGAACAGAGATAGATGAAGATAGGTACTTACTTGATTCAAAACATTGGGCTTTGATACCAAATGATATGAATCTTATGTATGAAAGGCAACACGATTTCAACGAATCGCACCTCAATTCGATAACAAAAGAATTCAATAATGTTGTCCTGACTTTGAAACAAGTAACAGATTTTGGAATCTCCACCTCTAGTTGAACCTGTAACTAGCAACAGAGAATTCACGATAGAAAACAATCAAAGATTCAATTAGACCTTCAAAGGAACCTATCTTTGACAACCCAATTGAAAATCGATTGACAAACGCCACAAAGCTATGAAACTTTGATAAATTTGATTTTGGGTAAAGCAAAAGCTTTGATAAAATTCTAAAGAGAATTTTTGTATTGAATAATCAATAATCTGAAAATCTTAGTTATCCTTAAAAATATGAATGTTGTAGTATTTATATTACAACCCAAAATATTGAAAGATAACGCAAAATAAATCAAAAAAATATCAAAGATATCTCCTAAAGTTTTCTAGTAGGAATAAAAGACCTAAAATAAACAAAGTAAGTCCAAAATATTAAAAATCCCAAACACACACACAAACACCTTCGGTGCATGTAAAAAGACATGGTGCGGGCACGCTAGAGAGAGGCGCGGGCGCGCCGAAGTTGCGCAGACAATGGCGCGGGCGCGCGATAAGGTAGCGCGGGCGTGCCGAGAGCTCGCAAAACATCGTCAATTTTGCATCCGTAAGCACGGGCGCGCTTCTTCTTCGCAAAATAATGGCGCGGGCGCGCCTTGGCTTCGAGCAGGGTCTTCCATTTCTTCACTTTCTTGACCTCTTTTAACATCAATAAGATTATAACTTCCTCCAAATTGAATATCAAGAAATCCAATGCCCTCTTGTGTCTTCAGCAACAAAGATTGAAGTGCTTCCTTAAATTTCTGAGCTCGGCCTCTCGTAACCGGTCCTCGTGGTATCTCCAACGGATCCTTAGTCACTTGATCAGCATGCGAGCCATCCATGATCGCATCAGAATAGTTTGCTTAGAAATTGATAGATGTATGTTTTTTCAGTTAAGTTTTTGAATCGAACTCGTATGAAGACTTGGGTTACGAACTTGGTTTATATTATTATGGATAGTTTGAGTTTTCTTTGTTTATTTGGGCAAGTATGATTTTGGAAATAGTGAGTCGGTTACTAATGAGTCTTTTGATTTCATGAACTATTATTCCGAATATTATTTCTTTTTCCATATTTTGTGCACATATCCATTGCAACATATATTTTCAAATATCCAAAATCTTTTCCGCATCCCTTGTCCATTTATGGATTCGTATGTCATCGGTCAACGTTGTATTCTGCTACTTTGACCTTGGTTAAACTTCTTAATAAAATATTGTTTATATTTCACACTTCTTGAAATTTTTCTTCAGTTCTAGAGCCACATGTTGAGGTGAGTAAGATTAACTTTGCCTCCCTTCATGGTAATCTACTTATGTCGTGTGGCTGACATTTGATTTTACCTTGAGACCGTTGGTTCCATTGATTATTGTATTGTGTGGACTTCTCTCGACTGAAGTCACACTGATTGCCTTGATTGTGCTTCGATTGTTTGAGCATGATTTCACTATCCATGGATGAATGATCACGAGATTTGTAACTTGTTGGCTCATATTCATTAATCATTGAGCCTCCATTGTTATTCATTCATCCCTAGAATTTAATTAGGAGTTAGTTGTTTTCACTTATCTAGATTTTTATTTTCAGCTCATTTGTTTGTAATGCTTGCATTATTTGATTTCATATTAAGCAGCATTACTTGTATGTCTGTTTTTCTTTCCTGATCCATCATGTTGAATTATTTGGGTGGATCATAGTTTCAAATTATCATTTCTATTCTGGTGTAGAGAATCGACTCGTGGCCGCTTAGTAAGTGTTTAGACTATTGGAATTTAGTATTAGTACTAGATAAAATCCTAAGTTATTGTTGTGATCCGAGGAATGTCGACTACTAATTATAACTAGTTCTAGCGAGTAGACTGCTAGTTAGTGAATTAGTTGAATGGTTTGTTTCAATTTTAAACATGATCGTTAAGAGTAAGTAAGTTGAATGGGTGAATACTTACGAGATAGGAAATAAAGTTGTCCCTAGACACTTTTGGGTACATTAAATTAGCATTCTAAAATTTTGTGAATGACAACCGGTAAGACTAATGCACCAACTATGGGCATAGAATGATGAATAGATAAATATGAAGTTTTTTCGGATAAGCTGTAGTATTATTTACCAGTGAAATGCTAAGGTATTTGAGGAACAATGAGTAAGCATTTACCATCGAATTGCAAACTCTTCGAGATGTCCAATTGTATACTAAGTTCTTGAAATATGAATTCAGGTTGTACCATATAATAATTTGGGAATTTTTGGATTTTCCAAACTTGCTAACAATTTGAAATAGAGATTTGAGATATGTCTTCAGGTGATATGTTATAATTATTTGGTACTTAGAGCCTGTCTAATTCAATAATTGGATAATAACAGTGGATTTTACGGTTATATTTTCTTATCAAGGATTGAATTAGATTTATTTATAGAAATAGGTCGATCAATTCTAAGTTGAGGAGAGTCAGTTGCCCGCTTGTAAGTTAGCTGAACTAGAGTCGTTGCTTAAGGAAATTTTTAGGCATCCTTAGAAGCGTTGCGAGTTATAGTAACTAATAAAGGATTGATCATAGATCAGAATCAATAAGCGTGGCACTGCTAATAAGTGTCGTAAACCTTTAGAATTTTGAAATGGTTCTTAAGTTGATCTTGAAGGTATATTTGTCCCGTGATATTAACGATTTGGGAATATAAAGAAATTAACTTGTTTTGTCGGCCCTTATGTGACCGTCGAGGTAGAATTTTATAGTCTCTTAGCTATCCTCTTTAGGGAAGTTTAGTGATAGTTGATAAGTATTTTGGGAACTTGTGAATTTCTTAAGAGCTCGAGTTGTATTTATATGAGTTGAGTTTAATTAGTAATTAGACATTAAGCATAGCTTCGTTTTTAGAAAGTTTTTAAGTTATGAGTAAGGTCGACATAAGTTATTTATTGGTTATATGGACTCTATTGCTTGGAATTCCGACAAAGAGTATTAAGTTAGCAAGAGGTAGTTGCGCAATAAATTAAAGATCTAAGAATATGTAGGTTGTAGAACTTATCAGTTGCGGTAAGATGACGTTTTTAAGTTTGTAATTTAGATCGAAAGTAAATTTGAGGAGTGATAGAATTTCCTTGAGGATAAGATCACTTGGGAATAGGTAAGAATTGTAAATTTTATATTGCAATAAGAGTTAGTCAGATATTTGATAATGTAGATATCAATAAGCATCAGAGTGCGCAGCGAAAGCTGATTTGGGCCAACTCATGCAGGTGCAAAGTTGGAAAACTTAGTGTTGATCTGGTCTAAGGTATTCGAACCTAGTTAGTAAATCTTGAATTTCGAGGACGAAATTTCATTTAAGGGGGAAAGGAATTGTAGTACCTAAAATCCAATCTACTAAATCTCATGCATTAAATTTAATAAATATTAGTATTATTATTTTTAAGTTTAATTGATTTAAATTCTTTATTTTAATTATGTTCTAATAAAATATTTTATTATTTATTCAAATGATTTTATTTTACTAACTACTTAATTAATGTTTTTAGTTGTTTAAGTTTATTTGTCTCAATGATTTTATTGTGCAATTTAAATTATTTTAAATATTTTAAAGGTTTAAGCTTGCATATTTAATTGATTTTAATTGTTTAGTTTATTCTTTTAAATGATTTTAATTGTTTAGCTTATTTGTTTAAATATTTTCGAGTGTCCAATTTATTTATTTTAAATAGCATAAGTTTAGCAGTTACTTTAAATTATTTTAAATGTCTAGATTATTTATTTAAATTCTTTTTAATTGTCCAAATCATTTTAAATATTTTTATTTCCGCTAGTGTATTTATTTAAATTACTTTGAAACGTTAGCCTGGTTTGTTTAAATTATTTTAATCGCACTGTTTACTATTTAAATATTTTATTTATCACTGTGACATCAAAACATTTAATTATTAAAAATTATCATTTTCAAACCCGGTAAATAGAATTTAAGTATTTAACTCTTATATTTTCAAATTTCAGTATTTGCGGAATTTGGGCCTAACTCTTATAAATACTATACATATATTTTATGCATTATAATCATCACCCACTTCATTGTGTTGATCGGCCCAAAGGATTTTTCCCTACCCAACCTCGGCCCATTAACTCATCATCCCAAATCTCTCGACCGATAAGCTTTCCCCTTCTCCAAGCCTTTTAATCGAAAGCAGACACCCTTCTCTGATTTCATTCCTTTGGCATCAATCAGCACCCCCATAATCTTCATTCCCGGAGTTTTGCCGCAGTATCTTGACCTCCCCGGCGTGGCTTTCCCCTTAACTCACTGTGCGAGCACATTACGGCATCCCTCAGCTTGGTTTCCAACTCGTCGAGTTTCCCTCCCATTCCCTTTTACTGATTTTATTTGATTAAGGCAAGATTTATGGGTTCCTTTGGCCACCAAGTAGATTATTATGTGTGTGCTTGCTTTTCCATGTTTGCATTTTTGAAATTTATGCGTTTATGCATGCTTGCCCGATTTTCTGGTCATTGATGGGTTGAATGAGTTTCTGTCTCTGTTGTAACTAGTCGTTCGAATATTCCAGGTTTCATTTGTTGTGTCGTTTCTTTCTTACGATCGATTTATATAATGCCTTATTGTGTTGAATGGGTACTGGTCATGAGTCTCGGTTATTGCCCCATTTACCCTATTTTGAAGCTTCATTGCTGTCAGGCTCGTGTGGTTTGATTTATTGTGTTTCTTGGATTGGTGATTAAGTGGTTGCCATGGTTGAGATGTAGCTCACATGATAGCACCTAGGTTGTGTGAGATGGCTGGAAATATTTGAGGCGAGGGGCTGTTGAGGGGGTGTTGTAAGAGTTGGGTTTTTTTTTTCATTTTGTGGGCTGGAGCAGGGCTGTTTTGAGCTGGGATTTGGCTTAGGAAAGGGGCTGATCGAGGTGGGAATTTAGTTTGGGAGCGAGGGGTTGGTCTCAATGGTCATGCAAAGTTTAAGAGGTGGTGTAGGTCTTAGTTTAAAGGTTCGACAATGGAAGATCAAGGTCTGGCTGTCTTAGAGGGAAGATGGGTTTCGTACAAAAAAAAATACTAAGGGTTGAAGGGCTGTCCGGTCTTGGTCGAGTAAAACAGTGTTATAATTGTGTTTTGGCTTAGGGCACGGGTTTGGAATTAGCCTAGGATGCTAAGGGAATGTCGGTTCAAGCGGGAATTAATTTGATCAAGTCTTGGTTAAGTGCTAGGCTATTGAATGTTAAGGGGCAAGAATTTAGGTGATAAGTGTGCTGCCCAGAAACTTACTTTCCAGGAATTACTGGGTAAGACTTGTACCTCAAGGATGACTTTCTAGTTAAGTATAAAGGGCATGGGAACTGTGTTTTCAGGCGGAAGTCGTTTTGGACTAAGAATTGTATAAGTTAAAAGCTTTGCAAGTGGATTGCTCGGGATACGTCCTAAGTGCCAAAAAGTATAGTCTAGATTCTTAGCTATGGTTTGCCACCTAAAGCACCATCCTTGTCAACCATCTTTCATCATTTATTTGTGAATCGAGTAATCGAGTAAATATTTTCAAAGAAATTCATTTCCATAATTTTCATGCTGAATCTGTGAATCAAGTCAAGAAAGAATGAAAGAAAATATTTTAAGAACGAAGTGAAATGATTGTGACTATAGAAATGACGTGTATGTGTGGGGTTGGGAGACGTTCTGACCTACCTTATCAAAGGATGTGTATGTGTGGGGTTTAGAGACGTCTTGGCCTACCTTGCCAAATATAGACGTGTAAGCGTGGGGTTGAGAGAAATCTTGGCCTCCGTTGCCAATCACAGGGCAAGATGAGTTTAGGAGACATCCTGACTTCCTTGCGGCATAGTGCACTGCAGCCATGATCATGATCGAAACCACAGGGTCACAATCAAGGATCTAAGTTTACAGTTACAGATACAGTTTATATGTTCACATTTCAGTTTATCAGTTTTCATCTTATATTTTCAGATTACATTTCAGTTTATCAGTTCTCAGTTAAGTCTTTTCAGTCTTCATATTCAGTCTTGCATGCGATGATTTCAAGTTACTCTCTTTGCTAGAGGTTCAGTTAAGAAAAGAAAAATGTATTTTTACTATAAGCTATTTTTAATGGCATGTGCATGTATATTTATTATTCGTTATTCCCCCATATTCTCCCTAGGCTCACCACATCTACTTGGTGCAGGTTTAGGTTATCATTGAGATTGCGGGGCAGGACTATCGAGTGGACTGTGATGCGGGCACGAAACCTCCCTCTGACCATTCCAGTCTTCCGCAAAAGTTTACTTTAGCACTTTAAAGTCCTTCATCTTGTTAATTTAGTAAATAAAAATGTAAAGATAATATTCTTTGGAATTGTTTGTGGGCACTTATGTATCATATTGTTAATTTTTGGATAGTTTGGAGTGTCAATATTTTTCTCAGGTTTCGTTTTTTTCTTTTCTTTTCTCGGTCTAGTTGATTTAGTGTTGTTGTTTGTATTTTTAAGTTTGTTGTCTGTGACAGGCGGGTTTGAATATAATTAGAGAGGTCATGCTGAAAATTTTTGAAAACCCGTATTTTTATTTTGTTTAATTTAAAGTAGAACTAGGGTCGTTTCAGTGGGATATTTTGGATATTTAAAATTTTTGCTTTTAATTCTGATTTTAATTTGCTTAAGTTAATTGCATGCTTAATTAGTTCTGATTAGTAGTTGATATGGGTCTACATTCCTTCTTATTCTTCTTACCAAAACGGATGACACCACCAGATCAGAAAGAAGAAGACGTAGATGTCTAATTCTTAAACGACTAAGCATGTGGACCCAAAGATCTAGTAGGACGAGAAGACTGCCACAACCTCGCTCGGCTCATACTAATCTCCACCTACCAGTAAGGGTTCACGAAACCCTTATAAGAAATGGGTTCATCACAGACATTGACCCGGTCGAAGATCTCTTTATTCAAACCCCGCAAGAAGTGATCATAATTCGCCTCGGAACTGGCGCTAATGTGTGGGCAAAACGATAGAAGATCGATGAACTTTTGCTCATATTCATTGACGCTCATGGACCCTTGATTCAATTAAGCAACTCGATCGCCTTCGCCTGACGGAGTGCTGGGGTAAAGTGCAAATGCGTGAACAGCCTACGGAAATCAGTCCACAGAATACGACCCTTCTCATAGAGCAACTGTGCAGACGCGGATCTCCATCACTTGCGGGCACGACCCTCCAAGTGAAAAGTGGTAGCCTCCATCTTTTGCTCCTCCGAGTAGTCAAAAGCATGGAAACAGCTCTCCATGCGATCAATTCCACCTCAGCTTCCTCCAGAGTCTCGCCTCCCACCAAAGGCTTAGGCCCAATCTGAATGAACCTATGCAAATCGAAATGGCATCCACCCTCGCGGTGATGGCGGTGCGCACGGGGATGTCTCTGAGCATCATTGTCTATAGTAACCCGATTTCTAGAAATAAGTGATTAACTGTTTAATCATGTTTTATTGTAGTAACTTGATTTCCATAAATAATAAATTAACTATCTAAGCATGTTTATAATGGTTAAAACATGATTTAATAATTATCAAATGAGATTGTTTGGTAGAAAATTTGATTTAAGACGTTCGGAAATAGTCCGAATGGTTTCAGGTGCTCGAGCATTTCAGAAGGTCTGAACTTGAGCTAGGAACTGTTCGGTGATTTTGATCCCTTCGGAAGCTAGATTGGAGTTCGATAGTTTCGGGCAGTTCGAAATCTCCAATCATGAGTTTGGAAGATCTGATGTATCCCAGATAGAAAGATATGGGATTTATGATTGGTGAATTTACTTGATTGGACAAGACGGAGTTCGTAAGCTTCGAACCCCTAGTTTGGTAGGTCCAAACTCTGTCGGCTATTGATTTGTCCAATCAAATGACACGCGTTTGGAGGAGGAAGTTCAGAAGGACGATCGGAAGTTTTGAAGTACGTTCGGAAGGTCCGAACGAGAGATCAGACGTTCCGATCTTGGTCTATAAATAGGGGAGCCAAGGCCCACATTTCCTTGCCCATTTCTCTCTCCTCTCTCTCGGTTCCTACTTGTTTCTAGTGGTTTTTAGTCGTTTCGGAGGCCAGTTGACAATGAGACGCTAGTAGGATCATAACAAAGTTTGATTAGCTTCTGTGAGTAGCTATTATTCTAAGGTTTTTAGTAAGTGATAAGTGATATGATGATTATCTGCTTATAGGCTTGGACTAGAGTACCCGAGTTGCCAGGTTGCTTGATTTGATCTACGAACGTACTATCCCAGATATCCTGATTGAGTATGCATATTCTATGTTTGCATGGTTTATATGCATGTCTTATGTTTTCATTTATTATACCATGGTTATTACTGCTACATGCATTATCACGTTGAGCATATACCTTGATATTACTAGTAGAGGGGTCGCTTAGCCTCAAGTTATATTGTGGATGTATTTCATGGATTTGGGTCTGGCTATGTCCACGGTTTATTTTATGAGAGCCACCTCTTGATGCGGCGACCCAGCGTGCTACATACCATGACGTCTTCTATCTGAGCAATGATATTATCTTGATAGGTTCCCGATACCCATTCATTTGAATTTGTATTCATAGCATCTGTATACTCATACCTCTGTGCTGAGCATAGTTATCGCTCAGGTCCGCGTATTTTATTGGACACCCCATTCGATGGGACCGTTTCAGGTTTTTGGGGTTCGGGGACCAGTTTGTATTTGGTAACCAGGGAGTTTTGGACTTAGTTGTTGCCAGCAAATCTATTTAGGATTGACCCTCTTGTATTTGGTTTTTTGATTAGGTTGTATTATTATTTCGGGTTGCAGTTATTTACCGGTTGTATTCTGCCGGGTTAGCATTCGATTTAATTTTCCACAGTTATATCTGATTATTGTTGTTTAAGTTTAAATTGCATTTAAAGTCTTTGTTAGTAGGTGATTTCGAAGCGGGTCACTACATCATCTTCCCAACGACCTACGCTATCGTGGCTCTCGTCGTCTCTACCGGCTATCTGAAAGGATTTGTGATCAACAAAAATCCAAAAGGTCCAAACCTAAGTCCCAAAAATCCTACGCATCTCTGATACCATAAATATAGTGACTCTACCCGGATTACCTATTATTAACCTTAATAAGCATGAAATCAAGATATCTTAAGGAATAGATAAAATAGTGGAAACTAAAATTGTGTTACAAACCAACCCGGCGGTATACAACCGGTAACTTAAACCAAAGGTAATAACTGTTTAAAACAACCATATCTAATGACCAGTAATAACATTAATAAACTCACTACTTCCACAGCACCAACTTTCAACCCTGACTCGACCAACCGACGTCGTCCAACCTAATACATGCCCTGTCGAATAGGGTGTCCAAGAAACAAAAACACTGGACGTGAGTGACTATGCTCAATACGATAATCACGAGTGTACAAACCTAGTATGATTTATGTAAATGACTCAGTACTAGTTAATATGATATCTGCTTAATTTGGGCACCAATGAGTATGTATTAACATCTGGTATCAACTCTGTTGGGTACCTCCACACACTTATCTAAACCACCAAAGCGTCAGTCTCCGTCATCATGGCGTCTCCCGATGTCAGACAATATATCAAGGAAGGTAGGACTGAGCGATCTGATAAGTGCATTTTGTATGCAATATTTCATGATATTTTTATGTCTATTTTGTGTATATTCATATTGGTTTTATGTGTTTTTATGTGTTTTAGTGCATTTGTGTGTATTTAACTCTCCGGGTTAATTTTGTAGGAAAATGGATTTTTGAAGAATGAATTACAGAGCAGCCTTGGTCAAAAATTCATTTTTAATTTTAGAGATATCCAAATCCGATCTTCACTGTTCAAAATAAAGTTCAAGATGTTTTGAAGCTGCTGTCAAAATTTCAGTTCGATCCGACGGCTAGAACTTGAGATATGATTTTTTTCAAAAAAATTGGGCGTTGGAAATAACACATGCACGGACCTGGCACAGGGTCCGTGCACATCGCGAAAATTTCAGAATTGGGACAGAAAACTGCTCGCTCGAGCGCTCCTTGAGCTCGCTCGAGCGAGAATTACGGACAGGAAAAAAAATAATACAGAATATCTCTCGCTCGAGTGCACCTTGAGCCCGCTCGAGCGAGACGGCGTGCTGACTTTTTATTTTTGGAAACTCTTATTCCCGAAGGATGCAATCTTTTGAAGATTTGAGGCGTATAAATAGGCTTTTTATCATCAGATGAAGGGTTCAGACGTGTTCTATCATAGAAGAGAGGCGGCTACAGGCTTGGGAGATAATATTTCTCTTTTCTTTCTTATTTTCTTCTTATTTTTTTTAGTTCATGGTTAAAAACATTGTTTGAATCATGATTTCGTTTATGGAGTAGTTCTTTCTTTTTTATCAAGGCCACGTGATTGGGCCGAACAAATTTATGTAGAAAACTTGGATGTTTGTTTGGGATTTTTCAGAGTTGATTTTATTTTATTGATTGTCAGATTTATATTTGTCTTGTGAATAGCCTGATCAACTGTTTGCTTGCATGTTTAATCGATTACAAGTCGACAGAGGAGGGATTGATTTTGATCACTTTGATAATTAACACATGGTAAAACCGACTAGAAATAGAATTCGGTTTCAGTGTGTGGTTTGGGTGTAAACTGAATTTTCACAAATATTTAATGCATTCAAATTTGATTTGAATTACGAAAGATTAATCCGTCAATATTTGAGTAGGTTTGATTGTTCTAGAAATAGATCTTTGAACAAGATAGGATAATTTTCATGATCTAAGGTTAACTCTGAATCTTAAATCTACTACTTGTTACATAATTTTTTTGGTACCTACGTGTGTCCTTGATCGAGCTTTTTCCATATTTGAAGTTAATCCAAAATTTTTGTTGCGTTTTTAATTGAATTTTATTTGCAATTTAATTTCTTAGCTTAAATCTAAAAATTCATCTTTTTTATTGATTAGTCTAGATTAAGTAGAATAATCATATTCTGGTACTCATACGTATACAGTCCCTGTGGGTTCGACATATGAACCTTTGTCCACTTTACTATTACTTGAACTGGTACGCTTGCCAGTAGATTTTTATCACACCAATTTAAGCGGTCACGATCCTACTACCAAGGCTATCTCGAAGAAAACTCGGCTCAACATGAATATGCTCATGCAACATGTTATATCAAAGCAGTAAAACATGTATCATGAAACATAAAATGCAACATATAAACATGCATACTCGCTGGCAATCTCAGTCAGTACTTACGTACCTCTCTTAGGCAGTCCTAGTAACACAATTCTAGGGTCAAAGCCTACAAGTCAATAATTATCATATCACTATTACTGATCTAAAAGCTTTAACTAAGCTAATATATACTCCTTAATACTATTAGGATTCTAGGGTTATATCTGCATCCGTTGTCAGCCCTTTGTTTTCAAACCCTAACTCCTGGGCACAACTTCGCTACAAGTTTCGTAGCACCTTGTTAATGCCCGACCCTTGAGTATATGACTAAAACCCTAAGAATATACACTGAAATGTACTGAAATACCTCCAAACACACTCCAAAAGTGAGAAACTCAACCCCTATTTATAAGAAAGGGTTTGGAAGCTCCGATCCCTACTTCGAAAGCTCCAAACTCGCATGTCTTCCACGTTCCGAACTGCCTTGTTCGGAAGCTCCGATCTGCATCTTCAGACATTCCGATCTCATGCAATGCATGTAATTGGGTATCAAAATGCTGGCGACACGTCACTAGTGCGCATGGCATAAATCTTCGAAAGTTCCGATATCTGGTTCGAAAGTTTTGATCTTGCTTCCGAACTCGTTCGTTTGGTCCGATTACTTCGGGTCTTTCAATATCTCATGGTTCATGTTCGGATTTTCCGAACTACCTGATCAACTTTGACTCTTGGACCATTTTTTGATATCTTGGATTCGATTTCTTGGTCCGATTCATCGTATTAAAATACCTTAATCAAGTTTAATCATTTAAACTCGTGAAAATGGAATTCAGATTACTACATAAAAACTACTAGAAATTTTTGTCATAAATAAATAATGCAAGCAGACTATAATTAATTATGTAAGGTATGGATGATCGGAACCAGAAACAAAACCAAACCGGGTTGCTAATTTTATATGTTTTTTAGTCTATCATATATAGTTTGAATTAGTTTAAAATTAGATTACTCTAAAAAAAATAGAAGGTAAAAAAATTGGTTTGAATCAAAGTTTATATACAAAAAATTCAAATCTAAGCGAACCAAACGATTACGGTAAATATACAAATGATTAGATATACATTGCAAAAAAATTGGAAAAAAAGTGGTTATTTTATTGAAATTTGTTGATTGTAAAAATATTTTATTTCATTTTAAATTAAATTTATCATTTATATTATGATCATGTATCTTATTTTATTGTTCTTGGGTCTTAGTGTCTTACAATAACTTAAATTGACCCATCACCCATATATTATATTCTCCAAAAATCTGTTCGTGGAAACAAAATGAAACCGAATACAAATTAAAGAGTAATAATTATTTTGAGTTTTTCCCCTAAACTCAACTTAATTTAAATCAAACCTAACCGAACACTAAATTCAAGTTTTATTTTTAATTATTAATTGTTATCTACATTTTCTCACCGATAAATAGAAAGGAAGGTTGAATCTCTTGACATGTCTAAAACACAACGTAAAAACTCTGATAGAATCTTCTCACATGGTAATTATGATACGGATTAAGCGATTTGTAAAAAATATTATTTTTTAATATTAATATGGATCGAATTGATCACCACACGGATATAAAATCATAGAACTGTTTTATAATTGACCTACTCAAAAAAGAAATAAAAAGTATTGTTCATAAGTATTAAAAATCTTATTTATTCAATAAATATTTAAATTAATATGTATGTGATTTATAAATGAGAAACACTTTCTCACGCACAAATATGTAGGGTGATAAAGAAATCTTGTTTTTGTTGGAAGATTCCTTCAACACAAGGATGATACATGAATCTTGGTTACTTCATCACTGTCGATGAATAATGCTATTATATTTACTTTAACCAAAGAATAGATGGATTGATATTGTCCAGCTACCACGAACCTACCAGTTATCAATACTACCAAAATTACCATATATATCATGTTATGTGTTGTTGTCTGAGTGCATCACTCTGCTCATAGAGCAATCGAATCATGATATTTGTAATTTAGACAAAAGTATTTTTTAAAAATTAAGTTGCACAATTACCATCAGCTATAATTTTTGGTAAAGTAATAAACGATCACTTCTATAATTGATATCAAAATTAAGATCGCGAGTTCGATTCTTATTTATTACAACGAATGAATGCAATTATTTGGAGCAAATAAATATACTTGTCTCGGCTGCGGCCATGGTTTAAATATATATATATAACTCAAGTAAATTATTGTTATTTGTGATAGTAACATCAATTTATTTTAACTCGAACCTTATAAATGGGGTATTGTACAAATTTTGCGTCATTCTATTATTAATTTTATATCCATTTAAATAGTATTTCATATTTTATATCCATATAGTATCAATTAGTGCGTGACGTTATATTAAATAGAAAAATTAATACCACAATTATATTTTGACACAAAAGTATGTTGAAATTTAAATGTATATAAACATGAAATGATAATAATTATTAACACACATATAATTGTTGCAATATTGCAGATATCCAAAAATTTTAGAAATATTTGTGTTTAACTGTTTATCCATATATATGGATGTATTGTTGAATTAGATTTTTTGTGAAACGGTTTCGCATTTTATTATCCGTGAGACGTGTCAACCGCATTCATATTTATAATAAAAAAAATAATTATTTTAACATAAAAAATAATATTTTTAATAAATAATTCAAATAAAATATCTCTTTCACGAAATTGATTCATAAAATTGCATTGCGTAAGTTTTTGTGTTGAACAAGAGCTCCAACAGGGTTGAATAAAATGATACGTTGATTACGTAGATAAATTTGTGGAATGAAGTTTGTTTGACTTTGTAACATTATTAATCCCATCCCATCCCATCCCATCCCATCCCGTCCAATCCCATCAAGGCAGGTCATCTGCGACAAGTTGACCGCCCCATTAATTTTTAAAGCTAAACCAGTTGAATTTAATTGGGGTGGGGGCAGTTGAACCCATTTGCCTCCTTTTTACATTATCCCAATTGCTGCCTCTCGTGATTATTTAATTCACATTTTTTTCATGTGCAGTGCAAGGATTTTGATTAAATTTAGTTTAAACTATATTTTTTTTCTGTCTCAAATACATAAATCTATTTATTTTTCAGATAAATTTTTAAAATTATCATGAAATAATGTTTGGATGAGAGGATTAATCTCATACATTTTTCATTCAAATTTATTGATTATTTTTCAATCACGTCTCAATATATTGGTTTACGATGTCATTCCATAAATAAATATATAACTCACACTCTCAAGAATGAACATTTGGAGCATGATCAAGATATTAACATGTCACCTAACTATATGAAGCTCAACTGTGACCGGTCCAACACATAACGGAATATCTGAGTTCTGATATAATGTTAAAATTTTGAACTTAGACTTAACTATATCCTAAAAACTAGCTCAATGAGAAAGGGTTGTGTGACATATTTCAGAATATATTGTTTAAATATATAACACCATCTTATATATAAACTCATGGGAACTTTATTCGATCGATGTGAGACATATTTCGACAATATATTATCTAAATTACACCATGTTATACAAATAGAGCTCCTAAAGTGGTGTTTAAATTGATGGAGTATGTGAATTCTTGGTCGAAAATATATTATCTTATTAACATCATGTTTTCACATCATAAAAAAATAGAAATTATTGAGTGATTATATATCGTATTTAATTTAATAATTAATATTATGTAAAATAGATTTTGCATATCATGAATACATGTAAGTAGACTTCTGGGTTGAAAATGATTGATGTTTGACAAGAAGTTCATTATTTTGATAATT
This sequence comes from Henckelia pumila, assembly GCF_033568475.1. Classification (NCBI taxonomy): domain Eukaryota; kingdom Viridiplantae; phylum Streptophyta; class Magnoliopsida; order Lamiales; family Gesneriaceae; genus Henckelia; species Henckelia pumila. The sequence continues at coordinate 139,287,205 of NC_133122.1, forward strand.
AATTTAAGTTGACACAATGTCGATATGATTAAAAAGGCTATATGGCTAGATCGAGGCGCAGTACTTTCTATTAATTTTCATTCAGTAATTATTCGTCGAAACAATATTATTGCAACTTTGGTAACTGAAAAGTTGTGTACATATTTGTTGCTTATTATTTAGGACCGTACATTGCACGGATACAGAAATCACGATTATATTACAAGATCAAGATGTAAAAATATATCAATTTTCTGAACATTTAATAGTTTACACAATAAAGATTCATAACATATCTATTCATTTTTTGTATTAAAAGTACACTGGATTTTCTCTGAGACCATTTGTGCATATCAATTATTTAAAAATTAAGTTTATTTATTGTTTTTCTAAATAAAAATATTTTTCAAAATTTTTATAAAACTCTCATAGTTTCGGTACAAGCATGATACCAAATATTTCTCAAGTAAATTTGCATTCGGATATATCCAAATATCATAATGGGTACAGTAAACAACTACTTCGAAAGTTATCATTTATGGTAGAGAGTTACCTGAAAAGTGCTGTTTCAATTCATTAATTAAACTAACTGTTTAGCTAAAAGGTACACTTTTTATGGTAATCTGTATATGATATTGATGATTGAAACACAAATATTTAGGATCGTACGGAAAATATCATCCTATCCTATGGGTTTTACCCCATGTGATAGGTGGAAGCACATGATTGGTCAAATTATAATTTGGGACCCTCATGATTTGGACCAATGAAATAGTTCTACCTATCCCATGGGGGTAATGCTCATGGTTAGGATCGAAGTATCCAGATCGTACATAGGAGGAGTGAATATGTACTTTAAATAATTTTGAAAACTTAAGCTGATTAATCAGCTCAAATAATAAATATTTTTGGTTAAGCAAATTTTGCTCGAAAGAACGGATCTGGTCAGGTGGAAGATTTTTTTCTTACAAAATTGAACTGTTACGCTTACGAAGATCAAATAACTAAACGCAGTACGTAAGAGTAAGGAACAAGAGATTTTTATGGAAGTTCGAAACTAAAATTTCTACGTCTTACCTTCTCCTGTTTCCAGAAAGATTTCACTATAAGAATTTGATTCACACAACACCTTGTACAAATCTGATCCGATCAACACTTGAAAGGAACTCATAGTAACAACTTCTTAAATCAGATCACTATCTGACTGAGTTACAACTTAAAATCAGTGTGGGATATGCTTCAAAAGATGTTCTAAATATCACAGAATTAATTATCTCAATCAATCGATCTGATAAAGCAATAAACTTGTAATCTAAGTTGGATCTGTTTCTTGTCTATATGTGTGATCTCAAAATTTTTTATGAAGACTTTATGATCTTTAATTCGGAATGTGTTGAATCATTAAATGTCATCAGGTATTTATAGGTGATTTTCTTCATCGTTCGAAAAAGTATCCGGTAGAATATTTGTTTCTGATATGTCCGATATTCAATCTGAAATTGTTACGTGTCCTCGTAGCCTTCCAAATATAGTGGAAAAATTTGAACATTGATAAGTGCAATTTATGCACTTAATTTATATATGAATTAACTTGACTTTTATGATATATCGAGTGGATATTATGCATATGTGTTGTTATTTTTGTGACTTGCAAGGATCGGAAGAAAAGTAGCGAGAAGAAGCGAAAAGATGAATTTTGGACAGCAAATTTCAGAAACTTACTGGGCTTTTTAGATACAACCAAATCCGATCTACACCGTTCATAATTAAATTTAAGATTTTTTGAAGCTTCTGTCAAAATATCAGCTCAATCCGACGGCTAGATTGTGCGATATGATTTTTTGAAAATTGTCGCTCAGCTGGAAAGTGAGCTGTAGCGCACCTGCGCGAAATCGAAGGAGCAGCTGCACCAAAATCAGTACTTGGACGGGAAAACAAGAGAATAAGCGCATTTGCTCTTTGCTTGGAGCGCATATGCACCTGATGGAAGGAAAAAGAAGCAGAAGCGCAAGAGAAATAGAGCAACTGGGCTAATGAGGAATTGAAGAAGCGCATATGCGCTCAAGAGAAGAGAAGCCGCGCAAAAAGTCAAAAAACTTGAGATTGAACAAGCGCATATGCGCTTATAAGAAGGCAAGTTTCCGCCACAAGTGAAGAAATTCTGCGCATAAATTCAAGCGCATCTGCGCATCTGTGAAATTTAGGGAAAAAAATCAAAGTTTGGAAATCTGAAACTCTAGATTCTGGGCTTTATTGTGGGCTTTTATATACATATAAAAAGGGAATTTTCAGAGGAGAATAGGAGCAGTTGCACGCACAACTTTAGAACAATTGAGAGAGCTTGAACGAGAATTTGAAGGCGAGAGAAATATGAAGACGTGAAGAACAAAAGGAACAGAGACGAAGATCGATCGACCAGACACGACATCGAATATTCGGATTTGTTTTCATCCTTTTGAACTTATTTTTATTGAATTAATGTCTATTGTGAACATGAATTATTTTTGCAATATTTTGATCATGAACTAAATTTCATTAGTCTAGAGGGACGATGTAACCTAGTGTAGACACTTTTACAAGTTCTTAATTTTATTGAATTGAATTTCCTTAGATTAATTGTTTTTCTAGTTTTGAATGTCTTCTCAATTACTTGATCAATAATTGATTTGTTATATTTATTTGAAATCTGGCACTCGGGAGAGGAAATTTTGAATATGACCGATAGAAATAACATTGTTAATTGTTTATATAACTCGGGAGAGTATATAACTTTAATAGGGCCTTTAAAAGAATATTGTTTTACACATATATCACTACAATTAGATTCTTAATAGAGATATTGAAATTGAACTGTAGTTGATAAAATCTATTTGACACTCGGAAGAGGGAAATAGAATAATCTAAGTGTTCTTGGCTATTAATTTAAAGGAATTCATGAAAACAAGTTAATTAGGAGTGATTGTTGTCGAAACCAGGAGAAACCTAAACATCTAGACCATTTTTCATCTGATTGATAATTTTTGAAAACTGTGTATGTGCTATAAAAATCCATTGCTTATTTTATTTTTTTGCAAACTTCTCAATTATTGATTTTCTAGATAAATTTTAGACTATTTTAATTACAAGTACTAGATAATTTCATATTACTCCTCGTGGGATCGACACTCTATTCATCATTATATTAAAACTTAACAATCGTGCGCTTGCGAGCGTAAATTTCGCAACAAACATCATCGGAGAATAACATCTATATCACCAACAAATTCTCTTGTCTTTGAGTCTAACAACTTGGATTGATGTTTAAGCTGCGTAGATTGATTTGGTATGACTTTGATCTAAAATCATTTTTATCCGATCTGATTTACGATTTTTTCTCAAGATAGATTATTAAACATTTTTATCCATCCAGACCAATATAATATTAGACCTACTTGAGCTTATGTACTCTGTTCTTGGTTTTGTTTTATCTTATCAAATGATATGTTATCATCACTGTGAAGACTTGAGTTGACTTTTATTAGTTGCCAATCAACGGCTCAGATTCATCATTTAACTGAATATTGATCCAATGGTTGGAGTTGGTCATTAGGTTAGTTACAGGGATGTAAATCGGTTTTATGAGCTGAGAGATCGGGTTTTGGGTCTCACTTCTTGGTTAAAAAAGGAACAAGTTCATATTTCTCTTATCTCTCTGAAATCGTATTCCCAAATAGAAAGGAGAACAAAAGATTGCTCATCTGGAAACAAGATTGATCTTCGAAGATATTTCTTGACAGAGATGAAACCATCAAGATCAGAGTCTATCAAAGTGTTTTCCAGTTTCTTTTCTTTTGTTCCTAGCTTTTTCTGTTGATTAATGTGTTGTACACAAAAGGGGGATTGAAACTATTGTGCGCACTGATCGTATTATAGTGAATTCATATGGGTGAATCCCAGAACCTTGGATGTAGGATTGGTTGATAATCCGAACCAAGTAAATTCCATGTGTTCTTATCTGCTTTGTTCATTCCTTCTTAGTGTCGAATAAATTCTTGTTCTTGGTTGCTGATTGTGTGCTTGGTAGATTTATTGGTGTGGGTCTAATACCAACAAGTGGTATCAGAGCCTGAGGTTCTAAAATCTTGGGCTCAAGGATTCGATCTTGTTAAATCAATTCCTCTTATTCACTTGTGATCTCTGTCTCGACTCTCTTTGAGGATTCTTTTAAGAAGGATTTCTACTGGCCAGGGGCATTCTCTAGCAATGTCTTCTTCGAGATTTGAGGTGGAGAAGTTTGATGGAAAGAACGATTTTAATCTATGGCGAGAGAAGATGATTGCTCATCTTGGAAATCTTGGATTAGATGATGCATTACAAGGTGAATCCAAACTTCCAAGCACCATTGAAAACAAGACTGAAGTATTGAAGAAAGCAAGAAACACTATTGTTCTAAGCTTGAGCGATCAGATACTGAGAAAGGTTGTTAGGGAAAAGACAGCTGCAGATATGTGGCTAAAGATGGAACAACTGTATATGTCAAAAGCTTTGCCTAACAGGATATACCTAAAACAGAAATTCTACAGCTACAAGATGGATGAGAATAGGTCAATTGATGAGAATCTTGATGAGTTCACCAAGTTACTGTCAGATCTTGAGAACATGGATGTTCAGATCGATGAAGAGGATCAGGCAATATTCTTATTGAATTCATTACCAAGAGCCAATGATCAACTAAGGGATACATTGAAGTATGGCAGGGAAACACTCACACTTGAAGAAGTAACAGGGGCTGCATACTCTAAGGAATTAGAATTGAAAGCCAATGGTAAACTTCAAAAGCCTTCTGGTGAAGGTCTAAATGTGAGGGGTAGGTCTGTTGAAAGGAAGAATTCTAATAACAGATGGAAGTCTAGATCCAGGTCTAAGTCAAGACCAAAGAGAACATGCTGGTCTTGCAAAAAGGAAGGTCATATCCGAAGGTTCTGTCCTTTAAGGAAAATCAATCAAGGCCAAGAACCAGTCACTGTCACTGATGCAGCAAATGTGTTGGAAGGGTATGAGGAAGCTGAGGTTCTAACCATTTCCACTGATGACCCAAAAGAAGAGTGGATTTTAGATTCAGGATGCACTTACCACATGTCTCCAAGAAGGGACTGGTTTACAGATTTTCAAGAAACACAAACAGGTTATGTGCTACTGGGAAATAATGAATCATGTAAAATTGAGGGTGCTGGATCAGTAAAGATAAAGATGTGGGATGGATCAGTGAAGATCCTATCTGATGTCAGGTACATCCCTGATCTAAAGAGGAACCTGATCTCATTAGGTACCTTGGATCACAAGGGGCTAAGCTACAAAGCTCAAGGAGGCATTCTGAAAGTAGTAAAAGGCTCACTGGTTGTTATGAAGGTAATCTTGAAACAAGGCCTTTATGTACTCCAAGGAAATACCCTATCCTCAGAAATCAATGTGTCTATATCAAAAGGGAATGATACAATGTTATGGCATCAGAGACTTGGCCATATGAGCCTAAAGGGTCTTCAAGAGCTATGTAAACAAGGTCTACTGGACAACAAACAGGTCAGAGAGCTGGATTTCTGTGAGAACTGTGTTCTTGGCAAGACTCATAGGCTAAGTTTCAGTACAGCAACCCACAAAACATTGTCACCACTTGAGTACATACATGCAGACCTCTGGGGATCTTCTCAGGTACCTCAATCCCTATCCAAATGCCAATATTTTCTTTCTTTAATTGATGATTATTCTAGAAAGGTTTGGACCTATTTTCTAAAAACTAAGGATCAAGCTTTTGATAAGTTTGTAGAGTGGAAAACCTTAGTTGAAAACAAATCTGGAAAGAAAATTAAGACATTAAGAACAGATAATGGATTGGAGTTTTGCAACCGTGAGTTTAATGAGTATTGTGCTAAGCATGGCATCACTAGACATAGAACTTGCACATACACTCCACAACAAAATGGAGTTGCAGAACGCATGAATAGGACTATCATGAATAAAGTAAGATGCATGCTAAGTGAGAGTGGTCTACCACCTAAGTTTTGGGCAGAGGCAGCCTCTACTGCCTGTTACCTGATCAATCTATCACCTTCTTCTGCTATTGAGTTCATGGTTCCAGATTTTAAGTGGTCCAACTTAAAACCGAATTATAAACATTTAAGACCTTTTGGTTGTGTTGTATACATTCATGCTAACCAAGGTAAGTTAAAACCTAGAGCAAAGAAGGGAATTTTCCTTGGTTATCCAACTGGAATAAAAGGCTACAGGGTTTGGCTTTTAGATGAACTTAAATGTGTTATCAGTAGAGATGTAGTTTTTAATGAATCTGAATTTTATAAAACTAACAAACTTGTGCTAGATACAGCCAGCTTTAAACAAGCTGAGCAGATTTTGAGTGACAGGGAACAACCTCTAAATTACAGCAATGAGAATAAGGAAGAAGGTGGAGCTGATCTTGTCTTACCCGAAGATTCCTGTGAAATTAAACATGCTGGAACTCAGATATCTCAGCAAGCTCATGATATATTGGATGCAAACAGAGATGAACAAAGTGATGATCTTAGTAATGACCAGCATCTAGAGGATTATATGCTTGCAAGAGATAGGATCAGAAGGGAGATCAGATTACCATCTATATTTGCATCATCTGAATTTACAGTCTTTGCACTAAATGTAGCAGAATTGATGGATCTAGAAGAACCATCAACTTATGAAGAGGCAATGAGAAGCAAAGACAGTGCAAAATGGTTGAGAGCTATGAAAGAAGAATTCCAGTCATTAATCAAGAACAAAACTTGGGTATTAGTGGACAAGCCTAAGGACAAAAGAGTGATAGGCTGCAAATGGATATTCAAAAGGAAACCAGGAATTCCAGGGGTTGAAGGGCCAAGATTCAAAGCAAGATTGGTTGCAAAGGGATTCTCACAGGTGGAAGGGATTGATTATCATGAAGTTTTCTCTCCTGTGGTTAAGCATTCATCTATCCGAATCTTACTAGCAATGACTGCAATTCATGACTTGGAGCTTGAACAATTAGATGTAAAAACAGAATTCTTACATGGAAATCTGGAAGAAAAGATTTTGATGACTCAACCAAAAGGTTTTGAGGCTGGGGACCAATCTGGAAAAGTGTGTTTGCTGGAAAAATCACTCTATGGCCTAAAGCAATCACCGAGGCAATGGTACAAACGATTTGATGACTTCATGCTACAACAAAGATATAGTAGATCAAAGTTTGACAGTTGTGTGTACTACAAGAAGTTGCCAAACCAGTCTTTCATCTACCTATTGATATACGTAGATGATATGCTCATTGCTTGTAAAGATCTTATGGAAATTCAGAATCTAAAGCATCAACTTAACTCTGAATTTGAAATGAAAGATCTTGGTGCAGCAAAAAAAATCTTAGGTGTTGAGATTAGAAGGGACAGAAAGCTTAGAATTCTAACTTTGTCACAAGAAAGGTACATAAATAAAGTTCTTAATCTCTTCAAAATGGCAGAGCAAAATCAGCTAGCACACCTATTGGTGCTCATTTTAAACTGAAGGCAGTACATGATCAAGAGGAGTTGGAGGCTATTCATATGAAGAATGTTCCGTATTCAAATGCAGTAGGAAGTATCATGTACATGATGGTTTCAACTCGACCAGACATTACCTATGGTTTGGGTCTTGTAAGCAGGTTCATGAGCAAACCAAGCAGAGAACATTGGAAGGCAGTACAATGGTTGTTGAGATACTTAAAGGGAACTTCCAAGCTTAAGCTAAAGTACTCCAAATCCACTTCAAACACATGTGAGATCACTGGTTATTGTGACTCTGACTACGCAGCTGATCTAGACAAAAGAAGATCGATTTCAGGATATGTGTTTACTGTTGGAGGCAATGTAGTGAGCTGGAAATCAAACTTACAAAGTGTGGTTGCATTATCCACTACCGAAGCTGAGTATATCAGTCTAACTGAAGCTGTAAAAGAAGGTATTTGGATCATTGGTTTTGTCAATGAACTGGGTTTAGAGCAGAAGGATGTAACAATCTTTTGTGATTCACAAAGTGCAATACATTTGTCCAAAAATTCTGTTTTTCATGAAAGGACAAAACACATAGATGTTAGATTGCATTTTGTAAGAGACATCGTATCTAATGGCCTGGTTAAAGTCCAGAAAATAGATACCATGGTTAATCCGGCTGATATATTGACAAAAACAGTACCAGGGAGCAAACTCAATCATGCATTGGGTATGCTCAACATGATGGAGTAATTGTAACTTCATGTTTATGGGATCTCAGCTGGATTCATTATGTGTGCAACAAATTCAGTCAAAGGTGGAGATTTGTGAAGACTTGAGTTGACTTTTATTAGTTGCCAATCAATGGCTCAGATTCATCATTTAACTGAATATTGATCCAATGGTTGGAGTTGGTCATTAGGTTAGTTACAGGGATGTAAATCGGTTTTATGAGCTGAGAGATCGGGTTTTGGGTCTCACTTCTTGATTAAAAAAGGAACAAGTTCATATTTCTCTTATCTCTCTGAAATCGTATTCCCAAATAGAAAGGAGAACAAAAGATTGCTCATCTGGAAACAAGATTGATCTTCGAAGATATTTCTTGACAGAGATGAAACCATCAAGATCAGAGTCTTTCAAAGTGTTTTCAAGTTTCTTTTCTTTTGTTCCTAGCTTTTTCTGTTGATTAATGTGTTGTACACAAAAGGGGGATTGAAACGATTGTGCGCACTGATCGTATTATAGTGAATTCATATGGGTGAATCCCAGAACCTTGGATATAGGATTGGTTGATAATCCGAACCAAGTAAATTCCGTGTGTGCTTATCTGCTTTGTTCATTCCTTCTTAGTGTCGAATAAATTCTTGTTCTTGGTTGCTGATTGTGTGCTTGGTAGATTTATTGGTGTGGGTCTAATACCAACAATCACCAAAATCAAGACGTATTCTTCGTCACAAATAATTCAAGGCAGTTGATAAAATAAATTTGACTCAAAAGCAAGTAGGTTTGTTTTATTTTTTTTACCATTATTTTGGAAATACTATATTATTGAAAGATAAAAATGTTTTTGGATTATGATCCACTAAATTTGTTATATTTGATTTTCTACACTAATCGTTACCTTTTCTTTTTTTTTTTTGGATCTAATTATTAATATGACATGGAGCAACACGACAATTTTTTATATCTTATCATGCACCGTAAAGGAGTAAGATCTCGAAAGCCAAAAAAAAGTTCAAAATGAGTGCATCAAAACATGATAACCGTAAAAACTCAGTGCATGCACACCCTTTAAATTTTATTATTTTAGAGGTTGAAGTTACATATTATATTATATTATATTATATTATATTATATTATATTATAATATATTGATCCAACAGTTTTTTTAGTAAACAATGAAATTGTACTGCGAACTTGGTACAAATTTTGCGTATGTCTCCTCCCCTAATAAAATATTAGAAGTAGTACTCAACATGCGACTTATGATCTCATTCATTACACAAGAAACCAAAATGATCGAAACGAAACCCCACTTGCTCTCTTGTATTTGTCACATATTAATATAAACCAACTACCCAGTACTCTTCTTCTATCCCATATGAAAATGCCTTCCGACCTCCCCAAATCCTCTCTTCTCCTCCAGAGAATCAAAGAAACCCCCACCACCGCCGCCGCAGCCGTCTGCAAGCAAACCTACCGCCATCCCTCCGCCGCACAAGTCCCGGACCACGTGCTACATCACCACAACCACGCCGTGGGGTCGAACCAGTGCTGCTCCGCCGTCTCCCAGCACGTCTCCGCCCCCGTCTCCACCGTGTGGTCCGTCGTCCGCCGCTTCGACAACCCGCAGGCGTACAAGCACTTCATCAAGAGCTGCCACGTGATCCTTGGCGACGGCGACGTGGGCACTCTCCGGGAGATCCACGTCATCTCGGGGCTCCCCGCCGTGAGCAGCACGGAGCGTTTGGAGATCCTGGACGACGAGAGGCACGTCATCAGCTTCAGCGTCGTCGGAGGGGACCACCGCCTGGCGAACTACAGGTCCGTCACGACGCTGCATGCGGCGGAGGACGGAGGAGGCACGGTGGTGGTGGAGTCGTACGTGGTGGACGTGCCGCAAGGGAACACTAAAGAAGAAACCTGTGTTTTTGTGGACACTATCGTCAAATGCAATCTCCAGTCTTTGGCGCATACTGCCCAGGCTTCAGCTAGGCGTAACGCTTCTACATAAATAAATATTTGAAAATAATTATATTCTCCATTTTTACATCAGATTTCATCCACAAATCAAAATTATTAATTGTCTGTGATGAAATTTGTATAATGTAATTGTAAATGTGGTTTATGTTTGGGATGTGATGATTAATTTTCCTATATTTTTTTTTTATCCTTTCCCTATGTTTTGTATAAACTCGTTTTTATTTACAATCTTTCGATCGATATCTTCATATTCATAATATTATTTCTAAAGTGATTTTTTTTTTTAGGAACAATTCATAAATCGAAAGGCCGACGACGTTTGGATGTCTGAAAAATGCTATGAACAAGTCAGAGAAATATTAAATACTGAAAGCCTAATTCCAATCTATATATAATAGTAGCCCAAAAAAAAATGAACCAAGAATTAAATTTTTGCAATTTGGTTGTTCAAGAAATGAAGCATAAAACTCAATGACATAATAGTTGGGGGAAATTAAACTGAATTATTATTCATAGCATATGCGTGAAGGCAATAAACAGCTAGCATGATGAAAGAATATGTTTTTGCCACAATAATAATCCAGTTGGTATTCAAAGTTTGGTATAAGATCTATATTAATCGATCCCTATATAACTAGTAACTAATATATGAGTGTAACATATATTATGTGTTTGTACGGTTCGTTTTCAGCTAAAAACGAATAATGAAACATAAAACACCAAATTTACGTTTTTGGATAATAATGATTAAATTTTATGGTGTATTATATTATATTTATTATTATCCAAAACGGTAAAGTGTGTAACATACAGTAGGTTAGGCAAGTTGGACGTAATATTATTTATGGGTTGTGGCGATTAATCAATGCATGCAAGTTGCGAATTGTGTTTATGTGTTTTGGCTGCAACTTGGAGAGCAAGTGGCTCGAGCTAGCTGTCTTTTAATAGCTTTGCTTCTACTTGTATTATTTATATTATAGTAATGCTCATGGTCTCAAGTTTACAAACCATATCGAGTTTTATTATCTAATTTTTTTTCCCTAAAATGTTGGACCTAAAAGACGAAGAATCAAACGTTCCATTTATCAAAATTTTAGTCGGTGCTAATTAACTATGTAATTCAAAATTTTAAAACTGCACAACAATTCAAGCATTATGTTTAGATTGTTTAATCTGACCACAAAAAAATTAATATACCAAACAATAGATAATAATTTTTTTGGATAATTTTTTTTGTAAGACATAATTAATGTTAAATTCTGATTTCTCTGAGGACTTGAAAGTTTTTCATGCTAAGAAATATAAACACATGATCTTTACATAATTGTACGATTTAAAATATTCAATTAATATATAATATATGTGTTAGTACCAGATATAACATTTTTTAACTTAAAATTTTCATGAACGCTTAACAGAGAAGTCATTGTTTACGATATCGGTTATATATGGAGTTAGTGAATCAAAAAAATTCAACACTTTGATTAGTAGAAAAGACACGTGTAGCTAAAACATAAGCTACTTTGTTCGCATTTCGCAGAGAGTATTGAATCAAAATATCATGGTGTTTGAAGGTAAACTTCCACAATTACACAATACACTTTTCTCTAAAAATATGTATATTAATAATAACTTCCATTCATATCTAACAAAGTGGAAGTTATCTTTCCAAATTTATCGCACTCTTGTTACTTTGTTAGAGTTTCTTCTCTCGACTTCTCATTCTTTTTTTTAGAAACTTCTAAAAGCTCGTGTATTGTTTTTCTCAGTTTTCGACGACATATATGCGATAATTAGTTATTTTTACTATCTTATTATATTATTAAAGAAGATGACCATTTAATAACCGAATTAAAATTAATTTCGTGAAACCAAAACAAAATATCTAAACTATCCTTAAAAAAACAAAAACAAAAAATAAAAAATCTCTATATTTATATAAAACTTCATTTGTCTATGACTTTCTCTATTTTTTCGCTTTCATTTTTTTTTCAAATTTTTTATTGATTTGAAACAAAAAAAATACATATATATATATATATATATATACATATATATATATATATATATAGTATGATATTTAGAAATGAAATTCAATAAATAACCTTCAAACAAAGGATAAAAATAGCAACATTCAGCCGTCCATATTTTTATGTCATCCAAATGAGACATGACCTCATTACTGTATTTTAGCGCAGTACTAACGTTAAAATAATGCAATTTTTTTTATAAGATATAAAACTTATCTTCAATCTATTGATTCTAAACTCCGTACTAAAAAAAATATTCTTAGAAAATTCTCGGCTATTTTATTTAAACTACTAATTTATTACAAAAAATATTTATTATCACATCAATTAAAATATCAATATATAATTTTATGGTTAATTAATTTCTATAATGATAGATAATTCATTAGTGTCTGTACTGAAATTGATGAAATAATTAAATAAAATAAAATTTTTAAACAATTACTTTAATTAACTTATATCATAAATTTTAATAATTTAAATAATTAAATTTGTTTCTTAATTAATTTAAATATTACACAAGAAAATAATATTAATATAAACCAAGTAAATATGGTTTTCATATTTATCTAATTAAAAAAGTTGATTATCTTATTCAGTTAAAAATAAAATTATAAAACATTAATTAATTTAATTATTTATCGAATAAATAAAGTTTTTAAAGTAAAAACTTAAAAATCTACAGAATAATATGATCAGATTATTGATAATTAAACTTAAAAATACATTGCATTTAATAATTCCCATAATTAAATAACAAAAAATTGAAAAAAAGGCCATCACTAGGATAGCCGGATTTTTTATTAAAATATTATAAAAATAAAAAAACATATGAAAATACAACATTTGTAAAATGTTGGTCAATGTAGTGCAATCCGGGACTTACTGTCCCGGATTTGTCAGATTTTCAGTCATGTGGCCCATGTTGGCAGAAAACTTGACGGGACAATAAGTTTCGGATTTTATATATATAGAGGAATGATCCCATGCACACCAGTGTGCAGGGATAAGCTGGCAGCCCAGCTAAGCTGGCAGCCCAGCTGGCGCCCACATAATTTTTTTTTTTTTTAACTAATGGGGCAAAAGTAATGGCAGCCGGGCTTTCTCTTCCTTTGCCGGCCCGACAGAAACCATGTCCGCCTTTCCCACCTTCATCAGCTTCTCACCACCACCACCGCCACCGCACCATTTCTCCGACCACCGTCAACTTTTGTTCCTTCAAATCAACAGTTATCGAGTCAACCCTTGAATTGAATTCCTTAATTTTAATAACCAAACAAACAGAGTAATTAAAATCCAGTGATGTTTTCAAGAGTTTAGATCTAGAGTCCGGATTCATGCTGCTGGGAACAGAAATTCCAACAAATAAAATATGGTGGATCGATTATCGGGGCTGAACATGAACACAAATAATGGAAATAGAAGGTGGGTGGGTGGGTGGGTCGGAGAGAAGGTATGTGGGAATCGGGGGAAAAAAAGGTAGAGAAAACACAAAAATTTAATCAAGAAAAAATGAAATTAGTCAAGAACTTAAAAGGTTGAGTCGCGGCGACGGAGCGTTCCGAGAGAAGAAGATAGCGAAGAAGCTATGCGTTAGGATCTCAGAGAAGACATCTTCTACATCTGGGCTGCAATATTGGGCCCAATAAACTAAAAAAAAAAAGAAAAAAATTATGTGGGCACCAGCTGGGCTGCCAGCTCAGCTTGCGCCCATGGATCCCCTGCACACTAGTGGTGCAGGGTAACATGGGCACCGCCTACGTGGCGGTCTATGATTGGTCAACCGTTTTTTGTAAACAAAAATTAAAAAAATTGTGTGGTTGTGGGCGCGCCACGTTGGCAGGCGCCCATATGTGTGCAGGGTAAGGGTGTGCAGAGTATCATTTATATATATATATATATATATATATATATATAGATTGGTTCCGAAACAAGCCGATTGTTTTTTAAAAAAATACAAAACTTATAAATATTTTTTGTTTAAATTTTTAAATATTTAATCAATTTAAATAAAATAATATATGTGTTTCAAATTAATAATCGAGATAATAGATAACCAAATCAAATTATACTCACACTTAGATAATAGTTGATATTTAATTTAACATAATTGGAATTAATTGTTAAATTTTTTATTGTTTGGATATATCTATAATAATAAAAATTTATTTTTATTTTTTATATCTATTATTTACTGAATTCAGTACATATTTAATTATGAAAAGTCGGCTAGTTTAAGTGTTTAACATATCTTTTTTAAGTTTTTTTTTTTTGGTCAACCGATCATTTATTGACCCAAAATAAAAATTACAAAAATTTAATCTTTTTCGAATTATTATAGTTTCAAACAACTCATTGGTTTTATAATTTTTATTTAATTTTAAAAAATCCAGTTATCTAGTCTTATTTTATTTCACAAAAAACAAAATATTGTATATAGATCGATCTATATACAATATTTTGTTTTTAATGGAATAAAATAGAACTAGATGACAATATTTTTTAAAATAATATAAAAATTATAAAACTAATGAATTTGTTTGAACTATAATACTTCAAAAAATATCAAATTTTTGTAATTTTTGTTTTTTGGTCAATAAATGATTGGTTGACCGAAAAAAATTGACTATAACAAGACATGTTAAACTAGCCGATCATTTCATAATTAAATATATAAAAATAGAATCCGTAATTCAGTAAACAATACATATAATAAAATAATAAAAATAAATATTTTTATTGTAGATATATCCAAACAATAAAAATTTAACAATTCAAGTGCAACTATGTCAAATTAAATATTACTATTATCTTTATGTAAGTATAATTTGATTTGATTATCTATTATCTCCATTATTAATTTGAAATACATATATTATCTTATTTAAATTCATTAAATATTTTAAAATTGGAATAAAACTAATATTAATTTCGATATATTTTTAAAAACAATCAACCCGTTTCGAATCCAATCGGAACAATATATATAAATATATATGTCAGACTTTCTGCCAGCAAAAAAGTCCGACAAATCCGGGACAGTTAGTCCCGGATTGCAATACTTTGATCAACTTTTCTAAAATGTTGTATTTGTATATGCATTTTTAATTTGTATATTATTTTAATAAAAAGCCCGCCAAGGATAGCCTTGTACTTGCAACATTGTAGCTTTGCTATAATCTAAGCATGGAACCGGGAATTGAATTTTATAGTTATTTTATTTACCATTTATTTTTCTTTGCCGGTTTCAAACTCTGTTGAACAAGTATGGCATATATATATATATATATTTAGCTTATGGAACATTAACCTACACAAATTATAGAGGTGTGGTGATTCGCAAATAACAATAAACTAATTAATTAAACTAGAGCTGGCATACCGGATCAAAATACCAAATTTTTGTCGTACCGAAATTTTTTCGATATACAGATATTTTTTCGGTATAAGTAAATTTTTTTTCGGTATCTATACGGTATCAACTATCAATATGGATTTTTTTTCATACCAAAATTTCAGAATTTCGCTATCGCTATCGGTATGAATTTTTTTCATATCAATATTTTTAGTACGGTATACCGAAAAACCACCCCTAAATTAAACATTACATAAATATACCATAACAATATATTATGTTAGCCACAAGTCCACAAATATTTGAAATAATTAACTACATAAATACTATTTCTCTAGTTGTTTTAAAGGTGATCATTATTATCAAATCTTTATAATCCATTTGTCGGAATATTTCTTTCTCGATCGACAAGATATAGTGAGCCTATTTAGTCTATCATGCGACATTGTTAATCGAAAATAATTCTTAATTAAATTCCAAATCGAGAAGCAACTTTCTACTATGCAATTTTTACAGATATGCTTAACAAAATCTTATATACAATATACTTATTTGGGAATAAAAAATGTAATTATCAATTTTTTTTCTTCTTCTTCTTGTTTTTTTTGTCCCCATTTGTTAAATATCATATCAAAACAATCAACTCCGAACTCATCTTATCACCGTTAATATTGAACGTTCATCATGACTCAAAGACTTGTTTTATGTATTGGGCTTTTTTTATTGGGCCATATTATACATATAGTTTTTTAAAAAAACTTTGGGCCCCTTATTGGTCCGGGCCATGAGTCCATTGCTTGCTTAGTCCGGCTCTAAGCTTAACCCATCTGCCTCTAATTTCCATAAACGTCTCATAATTAATTTCTTGAAATCAACTAATTAATTCAAACTCGAAAAGAACACAAAATGAGAAAGTATAACCGAATAATTTCTTCGTTGTCTCGGTATAATGTTTTACGATAACTACCCTTCAACGTAACATTAAACGAATTTAAACGCTAAACATGCATCAGTATTTTTACGTACAACACAATGATTTGGTTAAAACTATGAAAGATTTAGTTATGTTGAAGTGTGCTTCTATCAGCTCGACTGAAAAAGGGATCAGATCAAAGAGCAGTGATCAAATGAGCTTAGTGTCAGATAAGTTCATGGTCAGATCAACTACTGAGATCAGATCGAAGTTGATGGACAAATGATTTATGTTAGCAGATCGATTGTCCGTGGAGTTTGGAGCTAGGTGCGAGGACGCATATCAAAGCAGATCAAAATGTGAGGGCATATCGAATGGTTCAAGAAGTAAAGAACTTATCGGGTTGGGCCATGTTGATTAAAGAATGAGCCAAACAACTTACCGACCTAAAAGCCCAAGATGAAAGTCGGTGGTTTTCCTATATAAGCAGATGAAAGCAGCTGTAACATAATTACGAAACACAACTGATTCTTCAACCTCCATAGTTTGATTCGAGAGTATTGAATCAAAATATCATGGTGTTTGAAGGTAAACTTCCACAATTACACAGTACACTTTTCTCTAAAAATATGTATATTAATAATAACTTCCATTCATATCTAACAAAGTGGAAGTTATCTTGCCAATTTTATCGCACTCTTGTTACTTTGTTAGAGTTTCTTCTCTCGACTTCTCATTCTTTTTTTCAGACTTCTAAAAGCTCGTTGTTTTTCTTAGTTTTCGACGACATATATGCGATAATTAGTTATTTTTACCATCCTCATTACTGTAATTTAGCGTAGTACTAACGTTAAAATAATGCAATTTTTTTATAAGATATAAAACTTATCTTCAATTTATCGACTCTAAACTCCGTACTAAAAAAATATTCTTAGAAAATTTTCGGCTATTTTATTTAAACAACTAATTTATTACACAAAAAAAATTATTGTCACATCAACTAAAATATCAATATATCATTTTATGGTTAATTAATTTCTATAATGATAGATAATTCATTAGTTTCTGTACTGAAATTGATGAAATAATAAAATAAAATAAAATAAAATAAAATTTTAAAACAATAAATTTAATTAACTTATGTCATAAATTTTAATAATTTTAATAATTAAATTTGTTGCTTAATTAATTTAAATTTTACACATGAAAATAATATTAATATTAACCAAGTAAATATGGTTTTCATATTTATCTAATTAAAAAGGTTGATTATCTTATTCAGTTAAAAATAAAATTATAAAACATTATTAATTTAATTATTTATCGAATAAATATAGTTTTTAAAGTAAAAACTTAAAAATCTACAGAATAATATGATCAGATTATTGATAATTAAACTTAAAAATACATTGCATTTAATAATTCCCATAATTAAATAACAAAAAATTAAAAAAAGGCCATCACTAGGATAGCCTTGTACTTGCAACATTGTCGCTTTGCTATAGTCTAAGCATGGAACCGGGAATTGAATTTTATAGTTATTTTATTTACCATTTATTTTTCTTTGCCGGTTTCGAACTCTGTTGAACACAAGTACGGCATATATAAAGCCTGTATGGATTTTGTAGAGATTTTTTAAAATAAGTGCTTTTAAAAGCTACAATTTTTGGCTTTTAAAAAAACTCTAATTTTGACTTTAAAAAGTGCTTAGTCAACCAAACACCTTGTTAACTGAAAAGCACTTAAAAAAGTGATTTTTTGGCCTAACTTTTAAAACCAAACGGGGCCATATACATATATATACATATATATATATATATATATATATATATATAGCTTATGGAACATTAACCTACACAAATTATAGAGGTGTGGTGATTCGCAAATAACAATAAACTAATTAATTAAACTAGGACTGACATACGAGATCAAAATACCGAATTTTTGATATATTGTACCGAAAGTTTTTCGATATAAAGACATTTTTTTCGTATAACGAATTTTTTCGGTATTTATACGGTATCAATATGGATTTTTTCCATACCAAAATTTCAGAATTTCGCTATCGTTATCACTATCGCTATCGCTATCGGTATGAATTTTTTTTCATACCAATATTTTTAGTACGGTATACCGAAAAATCACCCCTAAATTAAACAATACATAAATATACCATAACAATATATTATGTTAGCAACAAGTCCACAAATATTTGAAATAATTAACTACATACATACTATTTGTCTAGTTGTTTTAAAGGTGATCATTATTATCAAATCTTTATAATCCAAAAGTGTCGGAATATTTCTTTCTCGATCGACAAGATATAGTGAGCCTATTTAGTCTATTATGCGACATTGTTAATCAAAAATAATTTTTAATTAAATTCAAAATCGAGAAGCTGCTTTCTACTATGCAATTGTTACAGGTATGTTTAACAAAATCTTATATACAATATACTTATTTGGGAATAAAAAATGTAATTATCAATTTTTTTTCTTCTTCTTTTTCTTCTTCTTTTTTTTTTTTTGGGTCCCCATTTGTTAAATAGCATATCAAAATAATCAACTCCGAACTCATCTCATCACCGTTAATATTGAACGTTCATCCTGACTAGGGGTGCAAATGAATTGAACCTGCTAGTGAGCTTTACGAGCTCGCTCGATAAATATTTGATTCGTATTCGAGCTTAACGAACTCGAGCCGAAATCGAACATGTTCGAACTTTTTTTCGAGCCGAGCTCGAGCCGAAATTATACTGTTCGATAGTCCGCGAATAGTTCGCGAACCTTAATATTTAATTAATATAATATAATTATATAATAAATATATATACATTTCGAACTTTTTTCGAACATTTCGAGCTTTTCGAACCATAATATCCGAATAGTTCACGAATAGGTTCGAATATTTCGAGCCGAACTCGAACTCGAACTTCATTTCGAGCCTAGCTCGAGCCAAAATATTTGAAATTATCGAACTTCGAATCGAGCTCGAACTCGAATACTCTTATCGAGCCGAATTCGAGCCTTAAAATTTTACCATTATTCGGCTCGATTCGGTTCGTTTGCACCCCTAATCCTGACTCAAAGACTTGTTTTTATGTATTGATTTTTTTTTGGGCCATAATATACATATAATTTTTTAAAAAAACTTTGGGCCCCTTATTGGTCCGGGCCATGAGTCCATTGCTTGCTTAGTCCGGCTCTAAGCTTCACCCATCTGCCTCTAATTTCCATAAACGTCTCATAATTAATTTCTTGAAATCAACTAATTAATTCAAACTCGAAAAGAACACAAAATGAGAATGTATAACCGAATAATTTCTTAGTTTTCTCGGTATAATGTTTTACGATAACTACCCTTCAACGTAACATTAAACGAAATTAAACGCTAAACATGCATGAGTATTTTTACGTACAACACAATGATTTGGTTAAAACCGGGGGCGGTTGTATTATATGGGCAAAACCGGGCAATTGCTCGGCAGATTTTGCCCAAAATTTCTAATACCCACTGGCCATTAGTTTAGGCACCTTTTGTTTTTGAATTTGTTCTAATTTTTTGTGTTAGTTGAGTTGACCGTGCAATTAGTTACAAGAAAATTTTTCATTTTTTATTAAATTTAATAACACAAAAATAAATGCAAATACAAATTAGAATTAAGTCGCAGAATTCGTGACATTTGAATTCAGTTGGGAAATAAATCGAGACAAAAGTTAAAAATTAATAATATATTGATAATATATATACCAGATTAATTACAGTTACAACATATTTTTTTTATGGATTAAAAAAAAATAATACATTTTTTTATTTATTGCTAAATGTTAGTCCACTGTTTGTGTATTGGTATGAATAATTTTATTTATGATAATATAAAGTTCACTTGTGATAAGATAGTTGTTTTTGGGTTTTTGTCAAACAAGTTTTTTTCGGAGTTTTTAATATGAAAATTTTCTAAGTGTATGACATGTTGCTTTATATTTTTTTTTAATCAAAATCTCAATCTAATAATTTTTTCATCACATCTTTGATAATTAATCTTTATTTACATATATATATATATATATATATATATTTATATTTCGAAACAATTTTTTTGCCCACCAGATTAAACATTTCTGGCTCCGCCCCTGGTTAAAACTATGAAAGATTTGGTTATGCTGAAGTGTTCTTCTATCAGCTCGACTGGAGAAGGGATCAGATCGAAGAGCAGTGATCAAATGAGCTTAGTGTCAGATAAGTTCATGGTCAGATCAACCACTGAGATCAGATCGAAGTTGCTGGGCAAATGAGTTATGTTAGCAGATCGATTGTCCGTGGAGTTTGGAGCTTGGTGCGAGGACGCAGATCAAAGAAAATCAAAATGTGAGGGCAGATCGAATGCTTCAAGATGTAAAGAACTTATTAGGTTGGGTCATGTTGATTAAAGAATGGGCCAAGCAACTTACCAACCTAAAAGCTCAACATGAAAGTCGGTGGTTTTTCTATATAAGAAGATGGAAGCTGCTGTAACAGAATTACGAAACACAACTGATTCTTCAACCTCCATAGTTTGATTCGAGAGAGAGAAAGAAGAAGAGAATTCAAGAGAGAAAACTGAGGCGCCGATTATGACAGGAAAATTCAAGGATTTGAGTTTTAAATTTAGTCTATATTCAGCGTTAGAGTTTTTTCTGGTTGATCTGTAAAAACTATGATTAGAGCTAGATTTCTTCTTGGTTCGTGATTAATAAAGTGATTGTGTTGCTCTCCGTGGACGTAGGCATATTCACTGCGGAACCACGTAAATACATGTGTTGGTTAAATTGCTTTCGCGTGAGTTGGTGATTGATCTGTGTGTTGGGTTTTTTTTTTTTTTTTTATCGGATTTATGGGATTGTGTTCTTCTTGTTGTGTGTGTTTGTTAGGTGAATTTTTGAAAAATATCGAATTTGTTCTTTGGATCCTAACAGGTTAAAACTATGGAACATATGTGGTTGACACTTGAACGTACTGAGCATGTTTAATATACAACGAAGTTGGAGTAGAGCTGTCAAAACGGGCCGACGAGATGAGTCAATCCACAACCCACCAAAACCCTTTAGTGAGCGGCGCAGGGCAGGATGGTGTGAGCCAACCCAATATTTAGGTGGGTTGAGAAAAAAATCAATCCACCAGTCTATTTAGAGGTGCGCGCGGGACAGGCTGTTTCATCGATTTTTAGTTATATTTGGCGGGTTGAAGCGGGGTTGGCTCGCAACCCACCACAAGCCATCACTTGGTGGGGTGGCCTACCATTTAGGCGAATTGTAAATTTGTCAACCCAATCCGCCTATATATGTCGGGACGGAAGGTCAATCCAATGGGTCCAACCCACTTTGACAACTCTAACTATGAGAGCCTTTTAGGTTCCGTAATAATACTAGATGAATTTTTTTTCAAAAAAATTTGATATTAAAAATAATTTGATCTTTTCTAAAGATAAATTTGAAATATTTAATCATTCCTTTTTTTTATTTTACCTATTATTTAACTTTGATAATAAAAAAACATATTAAAATTTACACTAGGAAAAATATATATTTCTCCTCTACATTAAATTTGTGTACACTTCGCAACACGTTTGGACTTTTTTTTTTTTTTTTTTGGCTCTAATTAATTTGAAATTAACTCACTAAACTAGTCCTGGTCGATGTATTTCAAATTCTATCCTTCGATTCGAACATTAATCCGAGTTAAATATCATAACTTCAAAATAATTTTGCACACATATATACAATACATACATACTTATGTGTACGTATAATGGAGTAAATGGAGGATTTTCAGAAGCAATATCTTGAAGCCAACGATTCATGAATATGACAACCACTTCCCGGAAAGTTCCAACAACTCTATCCATATATATATATTGTATCTATCGAATTAACAATTTAGTTGTTACCACCTAATAAAAGTCGACATTGCCTTAAATAATATACTTCCCATGTCGTCGTTACACCAAAAACTTTTAAAGTACTGATTTTACTAAACCACCCAATTTTCCATTCCCAATATTGAATCCCAACAGATTCTGAAAGCTTAGTCTCACCAAATGCCAGCAACTTAAAGAAAGATCAGCACTAGACGAGTTAGAGGCACATGCATTCATGTAAGAGCTAGGATGTTTTGAGGTTGAGCATCGATGAATGATCCGAAACTAATGGCGAAAAAGATGGGTTCACTTGCCGGAATATGCGACATAAGGTGCAGCTTCCACTCCCTTATAGGACTTCTTGTGGCGGCCTTGGTGGCTGGAGCCATTTATTTGACGGCAGAGAGTGGCGAATACCTAGTTAAGAAAGGAGATGGAGGTGATCCGAACGTGATAGAAAGGAAAAATGAGTCGTCTTCGGAATGTGATCTGTTTTCTGGAAAATGGGTTTTCGATGATGCTTCGTATCCTTTGTACAAGGAGGAAGAGTGCACGTTCATGTCGGATCAATTGGCTTGCGCGAAATTTGGAAGAAAAGACTTGAGTTACCAAAATTGGAGATGGCAGCCTCACCATTGCAACCTCCCTAGGTACCCTTGCTAAATGTTTCAAAATATAATTTATAAGATAATTAACAATATATATATTTACATTTTGCCTTGTACTTAACATAAATAAAGGTTCAATGCCACAACATTGTTAGGGAGATTGAGGAATAAAAGGCTAGTATTTGTTGGGGATTCTTTGAATAGAGGGCAATGGGTGTCTATGGTATGTCTTCTTGACAAGGCAATCCCAAAAGGCCAAAAATACATGCACAACAATGGCAGCTCTCTCATCACTTTCAAGGCCAAAGTAAGTCTCATTAATTATTATAATTAAATGCATGCAATTTTTTCATCAATGATCATTATATTAATTTTTATAATGCAATAATTAATGAAAGGAGTACAATGCGAAAATTGAGTTCTACTGGGAACCGTTGCTAGTGGAGTCAAATTCGGATGATCCGGTGAACCATCGGTTACCAGATCGGATAGTACGAGCACAGGCTATTGAAAAGCATGCCCGACATTGGACCGATGCCGAAATACTTGTGTTCAACACCTATCTTTGGTGGCGACGCCCTCAAATGAAAGTATTGTAAGTAGCTATATATATATATATATATATCTAACTATTGAGTTTCTTTCAAGTGCCCACCTACTATGCCCACCACCATGCCCACCAATGATGTGACACTATTCTATTGGATCACATCTTTATCACATCCAATAGAATAGTGCCACATCATTGATGGGCATGGTGGTGGGCATGGTAGGTGGACACTTGAATGAAACTCTCTAACTATTATATAGGGGCTTTATTTGTTTGTTTTTTTTATCTCATGTGTTGAACTCAATCGATCATGACATTTAGTTTCCTATAATTAATATATAATTGTACATGATAGATGGGGTTCGTTTGAGAATTCGGATGGAATCTACAAGGATGTAGACATGCTACGTAGCTACGAAATGGCGATGAAAACGTGGTCCGACTGGTTGGAAATCCATGTGAATCGCAGCAAGACTCAATTGTTCTTCATGACCTTGTCTCCTACACATGAAAGGTATCACCATATTAATTATACTACATGTATGCAGAGAGTTTTGTAATTTCAAAGTTAACGTGAAACCGTGTTTATAACTTTCATGGTACATATATATAGCACTTACTATCGCATTGAAGCATGCATTTAGATCAGTGTGTTAAATCATTTCGTATTGATTTCAGGGCGGAAGAATGGGGAAAGTCCGTGGGTGAAAATTGCCTCAACGAAACCGAACTTATCAAGAAACAAGGATATAGGGGAAGAGGATCGGATCCTAAAATGATGGGAATAGTCGAAAAATCGATCGATGAAGTTAGAAAAAGAGGATTAAGCGTAGAAATAATAAATATAACTCAGCTTTCGGAGTATAGAAAAGAAGGGCATCCCTCAATTTACAGGAAACAATGGGAGCCTTTGAGTAAAGACCAGATTTCTAACCCTTTTAGTTACGCTGATTGTATACATTGGTGTCTTCCGGGAGTTCCTGATGTTTGGAACGAGCTCTTGTATGCTTATATTTTCAAACAGATCGAATAATTAAGGTTTTGAAAAGATACTGATTATTTTTTCTGGGAAATTTTCATAATTTACTGATGAATTTGCATGCGACTAGTATATGTAAAATTATCACACGCGATCACTCATATTACATAGCTATGTACATGTCTCACACAAATTGAAAATCAAGACGAAATTTGTTTAATTTGTTTTAGTACTAACACCAAAATTTCACCAATTAGAGGTCCAAAAATTTGAATCTTAACTATCATCACCATTTTGAAATTTTCTTGTGCGATTTAAACTCTATATTAATTAAATATAAGTGTGCTTCTAACTGAATCCTTTCAATCAATATGGAAATTCAACCACAATGAAGACAAATATAATCAGATATGGAAGGGAAGAATTTGGCTAAATGAACTTGGTAAAGATCGGAACATCCGAAATAAGATCGGGGGTTCCGAGATCGGAACCAACGAACCCTGATCGGAAGCAACGGAGATGATCAGAGCTTCCGATTTGTAGCTTCCGTATGTGACATGGAGGCTTGGACACATAGCTGCATGCGGGAGATCGGAGCTTTCGAAGTGAAGATCGGAGCTTTCGATCACAGCTGTCCAGAACGTGGCATGCATGTGAGGATCGAAGCTTCCGATCAAGCAATCGGAGCTTCCGATCAAGCGATCGGAGCTTCTGATCGTTGCCTATAAATAGGCCACCCGAGCTTCACAATTTTCACACCAATTCCCAACTCTTCTCTCGGTTTTAGGGTTTTTAGGTGATTTCTAGCCTTCTTAGGCTTGGTCCGGGAGTTGGCAAGGTGCTCCGGGGTTACGGCGGAGAGGTGCCCAAGTTCTGTAGCAGTCGTCATCAGTGGGCTGACGACAGACGCAGGTATAACTATAGCTCCTTATAGTAAATAGGGAGTATGCTATAGCTTAGTTAAGACTTTTAGAATAAGATTATAATGCATGAGTACTTTGCATTGTAGTGCGAACTATATGCTTGGACATAGAGCTGGTTTAGCTTGCCTTAGTATATGAGGTACAGAAGTACTATTCGAGATATCCAGATTGATTATGCATGTATTATGTGTTTGCATGTATTATGTGATTGCATGATTTATATGATACAACATGCCATAACTGTATGTTGCATACATGAGCATATTGATCCCATATCTTTGAGATATCCTGTAGTAGGGCGCTCATACTACGAGTTTGTGAATGTTTGGATACGTAAGTCTTGTGTCAATTCACCGTTATGGGTGGACACTTGTACTAGTCTCAGGTCACTATTATCCACTGGATATAAGAGTCACCTCCTAAGGTGACGGTGCAAAGTGCTATATACCCCGGGCCCGGTATATGAGCTTGTTTCTTGACCTGATTGTCTTGGTACCCAGTTTACTTGCATACATGCACGTATAATACCGTATACTCATACTCTCGTACTGAGCGTTTTATACTCACGCCCCTATTTTGTTTCTGGACACCCTAGTTTTTATGTTTTTATTTGTGTTGTGTTTGTGTTGCATCTGTCATGTTTTAGTTTGTTTGCATATAGTTTGTTTCGTGTTTGTTTGCATCTCGTTCATTTTCGTAAATTGTTTTCATGTGTGTTGAGTAGGATGATAATTGAGAGTCAATGATGATATGACATTAGAAAAATGAAATGTTTTGTGAAAATGTTGCTCTTGACTTGACATGAGAGACCGTATGTTGAACCGTGAATAATTTTACGCACTTATGTTAGACCAGTGAAGTGTAGCGATACCATTGATGATGTTTGTGTCTATTTGACCATTGCACGACACTAGGTGCTAAGTGATATTAATTGTATTTTTTATTTTTGATGATCCTCTGACAATTTCACTTATGATCTTGGGCGCACCAAATAATTTTTAAGAATGAAATTGATACAAATTTTTGAAAAATTCAAATCCATCCGGGTCATGGACGAGGAATTGAAATCCTAATTACCACGTTCAAGGCTAAATCTGCGGATGAAATGGGGCTGATGCTTCATCCGGGCTATAAACGAGGGGATTAAAATTCGAATCTTAACACAGTTATAACTAAGTTTGCGAGTAATTATTGGAGCTAAAGCAAAACCGGGTGTAAAATCCGGAGGTGTGCAATTAATTATCTCAAAGGAGGTGTGTTTTGTTAAGAGATCGTTGGAAGAAATGGATATTTGAGAGTGAAACTTGCACTGATTTGTCATAGGTCACTTAGAAGTCCTGAAATTGATTCTGTCTAAGTTTCATGTAATTGGAATGATATTGCACACACACACGTTCACGTTAAATCAAAAGTGTATCATGAAGAGTTGAGGGTGTTTGTGATTTTAGTTTGTGTTGAACTTCATTGAGGCTAATACTTTTCCATATAATCATCCTACCTTCGTTTTGTGTTTTGTGTTTGTTTTCATATGTTTTACTCGAGGGCGAGCAAGATTTAAGTATAGGAGAGTTGATAAATATGTTTTTTTACATTATTTTGTGTCATTTTCATGTTTAGTTTGCATGATTTTGTTGTGTCTCATGAGTGCTTTTCATTTTTTTATTTATTATTTCATGCATGTGGTCTACATTTCATTTTTCTCGGTTTGAATGAAGGAACACTGAATAAATTAAGAATTTGGAGCAAGAGAAGAGCCGCAAGAATGAATTACAAAGCAGCAATGGTCAAAAATTTATTTTTGATGCTAGATTTATACAAGTTCGATCATCACCGTTTAAATTGAATTTCAAGATGTTTTGAAGCAGTCCAAATTTCGGCTCGATCCGATGAGTAGAAATTTAGATATGAATTTTTTAAAATTGCTGCGCGCTGGAAAAAAAGTGAGCTCGCCCGAGCCGCAAATTTTTGCGGCTCGGGCGAGATCTGTGCTGTAGTGACCCGTATCCAGAACTGATTATTAATGAGTAATTAACCATGAGATCATGTTATATTAAGCAAAACATGATTAATGAAATTTCAAATGGATTAATGGAGTCCAGAAATGGATCCAGGACACTCAAAATGGCCGGGAAGGTTCAGAGGGTTCGGAGGGTTCGGAGGATCCGAACATGAGATCGAAGGATTCGAACTTGCATGGCCAGCTGTCCGAGAAAAATACGTCATTAGTGACGTCACTGATGGGACTTCGGAGGATCCGAAGTCAGGATCGGAGGCACCGAAGTCAGGAACGGAGGATCCGAACTAGATCGAAGGCTTCGAAGTCGAGTTCGGAGGCTCCGAACTTCGCCTATAAATAGGTGTAGTGACCCGCGCCATGATCACCTATTAATCAAAACTTAAGCATGAAATTAATCAATAAAATAATCTTAATCAGAGAAACTGCGGAATTAAAGTAAGTCAAAAACCAGGTAAGCAAAACTAGTGGTCAACCCTACTATCTATCCTTGGTCACCACCTAACCTCCCTGTCTCCGGGAGAACTACCTACAATTGCCCCATGGAATAGGGCATCCAGCCAACAGAAATAACCGGAAGTGAGCCTAACATGATCAGTACGAGAGTATGAGTATACACTATTATATGCGCATGAATGCAAATGAACTGGGTACCAAGACACTCAGGTCAAGAAACTAGCTCATATACCGGGCCCAGGGTATATAGCACACTGCGCCATCACCTCAGGAGGTGGCTCATATACCCAGTGGATAATGGTGACCTGATACTAGTACATGTGTCCAACCATAAAAGTGACCTGACACAAGAATATGTATCCAACCATCCACAAACTCGTATGGTGAGCACCCCTACTACAGGATACCGCTAAGGTAAAGGCTCAATATGCTCATGTATGCAACATACATTCATGACATGCTGTATATAAAGGCATATAAAACATGCAATCACATAATCCATGCAAACACATAATACATGCATACTCAATCTAGATATCTCGAATAATACTTCCGTACCTTACTAAGGCAGATCCTAGAAGCTCTCATCTAGGTCCAAGCCTACCATGCAACACTACAACATAAATAACCATGCATTACCTAGCATGCCAAACATCAACTACTAGGCTCTAAAAGTCTTAATTAAACTATAGCCTACTCCCTATTTACTATAGAGAACCAAAGCCATACCTTCGTCCATCGTCAGCCCGCTGATGTCGCATGCCCCAGAGCTTGGGCATAGCCTAGATACGACCCATGGACGCCTCGCCAGAGCTCCGCCGTCTGGCTGCTACTGCGGACACTGTCCGCTAAATAAAAACTACTACCTACTCCAACTCTTAAAATAAGAGTACCCAAAAGCTCATAAAAATTGAGCTAACATGGGCCAAGGAGAGGTGTGATTTGCATTCAAAATGAGACCCCCTCATCCCTTATTTATAGGCCATGATCGGAAGCTCCGATCGTAGAATCGGAAGCTTCGATCTCCACCTGCAGCTACGTGTTCAATCCTCGAAGACACTTGGCATTGGACAGGGATCGAAAGCTCCGAACTGGTTCGGAAGCTCCGATCGCACCGCTTCTTCCAAACTATTTTTGGGTGCTTCCGAGCTGGTTTTGGACCCCCGGGACCTACCCCACCTTTTTCGAACGTTTCGAATCTCATTTTCCACTTATTTTAACCAAATAATGACTCCTTAAACATGTTTTGACACATTTAAAACTATATTTCATTTTTTAGGGCTAATTGTATCCACATCCCCTGTGAAAAGTCTAAAAAGCATAAAACACCCTGTGTAAAATTAATAGCATGACCCTATGTTTTAAAAAAATTAGCATAAAAACCCCTATGAGAGGGTGTAAATGTGCCCGAGTTTGTATAACATAGGGGTGAAATGTGCTACATTTTAAAAAACTGAGGGATGCATTAGCCTATTAATATTTCTTAGGTGGTTTTATGATATTTAGACTTTTCACAGGGGAGATTAATGTAATTATCCCCATTTTTTAACATGTTTAAAATCACTTAATCTTGTAAAATAAACCGGGCTACTACATTCTCTCCCTACTTAAGATATTTCGTCCTCGAACAATCTTAAGTACTGAATGCAGTTAAAATACTGAATAAACATCTTTTATTCAAACTGATTCATTTACAAGTTACAATCTGAAAATACAACAATTCAAAATAACTCTGGATAATCTGTACGCATATGACTTTCAAGTTCCCAAGTGGCCTCCTCAGTGCCTCGGCGTTGCCACTGAACTAGAACAAGAGGAATTGTCTTGTTGCGTAACACTTTATCCTTATGACCTATGATATGCAAAGGTCTCTCCACGTATGTCAAATCTGAGTCCAACGGTACCTCAGACGGCTGTAAGATATGAGACTCATCTGCCACATACCGTTGTAATAGTGAAACATGGAACACGTCGTGGATACTAGACAAATACGGCGGTAAAGCCAACCTGTAAGCCAAATCTCCAACACTTTCCAGAACCTCAAATGGACCAATGTACCTAGGAGATAGCTTACCCTTGAGACCAAATCTCAAAATTCTGCAAAATGGGGAGACTTTCAGGAACACTTGCTCTCCCACTTCGAACTGCAAAGGTTTGCGCTTGACATTCGCATAGCTAGCCTGTCGATCTTGCACAATTTTAATTCTTTTCTTGATCTGTCCAACAATATCAACAGCCTGCTAGACCAAAATCCATAGAACATGCTCGCAACATGTCTTCAAGAGTACAGATCGTGCGCTTTGACTGTCCGTCAGTCTCTGGGTGATATGCTGTACTCAAACTGAGAGTAGTTCTCATAGCGCACTGAAGACTCCCCCAAAACTTGGAAGTAAACCTGGGATCTTGATCGCTGACTATGCACACAGGAACTCCGTGAAATCGAACAACATCCTTAAATGTACAATCGTGCCATCCTGTCAAAACTGAAGTCTTGGTTTTAAGGAATGAAATGTGCTGAATTGGTGAGTCGGTCCACCACAACCCAGATAACATCATAATTCCTCGAGCTCATCGGTAAATGAGTCACGAAGTCTATCGTGATCAACTCCCATTTCTACTCAGGAATGGATAAACTATGAAGCAATACTCCAGGTCGTCGGTGCTCTGCCTTGACCTACTGATACATCAATCATCTAGAAACACACTGATACACATTTTTCTTTATTCCTTTCGACCAGAAAGAACCTCATACGCAAATCTTTGTACACCAAAGGATTCTTATACTTTATGACTAACACTTGTCATAACACCAGTAACAATATCGTTGTCCACAATTCTTGATTTCCTGAACCCCTCAGGTTCTCTTCTTGGAAATATCAATACAATTATTCTGTTGATTCACAAATCGATTAGTACAATCTCTAGTGCCAATATATATTGACATTTATCTCATAACTTGAGATAACACCTGAAAATGAGAATACTGATTATCCTGTCACGAACAATAATTTATTGTTGAATTCTGACTTACGCTACTAGATGAACAAAATTGTTTCATCCCTCTTAGGCAAGGTCCTAAAACCAATACAACCTAGCAAAACCCCTGAATCGATCTCATCAATTCTAACATATCAATGACCTAACGTATCCAATAGAAATCCCGAAAAATTGGTGACAACAATCCCGCTGGATCTGATAACCTTAGATCTCAACTGCGATCCTTTTTCCATATCTAAACACTTGATGCTATCCTGTTAGTATCCATTAAAATTCAAACGCTTTCTAGATCAATTTCTGACACTGAAGTCCCAGAATTACTGCAAATCACTCCTGAGAACTGAATATCTGAATACTATATTCATCTTATTAGTCTACCAAAAAATGAACAATTTCAATCGTTATTTATGCAAAAGAATATTTATCTCCCCCATCACGGGGTTATAACATCTGTATCTACCTCAGATAAATAGTTGCAAATAGTCACTAGGCACCAAACTTGCACCAGTTTAACTGGCCATTTCAAAACACACACATGAATACCTAAGTGCTCATCTTTCCATCATCCAAGTGAATTCTTATATTGTCGTATCCATGCTATAACTTAGCAGATTCATGACATATGTCAATTACTAACTAGATCAATCATCTTTCAATTCTTACATGGAAATTACCTAAGTAAACTCATCACTTAGAATTTTCTGTTCATCCCAAAATCAAGATCCTAATCACTAATTATACATCTTGATAGAATCAGACAATACTGGTAAAACCTCCTGGTTCTCCCCCAGTATCACGTGCGAGAACTACCCGTCAAGAATATTTACTTGTCAAGAAATCCTTTCCAAGACTATTCTGTCCACGGAAACCAAAGTCTGTATCTATAATGAAGTCAGACAATAACTCACCACATTCCCTTGGCACTAATCCAGCATCAAGTATAATTCTAGAAGACTCAAATAAATAATGAATACTCTCTTGATAGTTATGCCCATTGCAATGACTGTACATACAACGAGACTGAGGTAAGTCTTCCTATAATGCCAAACTGGAACAAAATAATCCTTCTAGAGTACACCGGCATAAAGTCGTACTTACTATACCATCTCGAAACCCGACAGTCAAGAGCATCCTGGCATAACTCATCCCTGAGTCTCTGATAATATGCAACATCCCTATCTGGACCAAAATCACTGGTCAAGGAAAATTATCTACAGAAGAACAACTCAAATCCCGAGTTTGCAAACATATGAAAGTTAAATCCTGTTGAATATCAATTCAACTAAACTCTCAAATTAATCCTCAAAATCATAAATCAAGATAAAAACTTATCTACTCAGAACAATTACTTGTCAAGGAAAATCTATTCCAAGACTGTTCTGACAACGGGACATCTGTATCCTTAACAGACGATAACTAAATCCTGATACCACATATGGTATCTATCCAAATTTTAAAGCTATACCTTTTTGTGACTATTGTCAAAATCCCCAGACTAATTAGCCTCCCCTAAATAGTCTCTGGAGCACAAAGGCTTTCAAAACAACCTCTAAAGTATGAAAACTTCCAGAGTAATACCGACTAAGGGTCGCGCTTCCTCACATCTAGTCCTGGTTACAATCCACAACTCCTAGTATTTCTTAGCCTGTTATCCTGATGAAAATCCATCACCACTAGGTAAAAAACTAAAAAGGTCAAAAAAACCAATTGTTCTAAGGAAATCCGTCTAGAACAAACATCCATGCCTCCTGATGAATCACATCATCCCTGAAAAACATTTGGCTTACTAGAATATTCTAGTTAAAACATCTAGAACTATTCAAATGAAAACATGCAAAATCCCAAGTACACATGATTAAACAATTAACTGATCCTTTATAAAAACCAAAATAATCTCAAAATATTACAACACTTGAACCACTAATCCATGTTCTAGTACAATCTTTATTAAAATCACATGTAATACATAACTTAATCAAAAGAATACACTGAAAGATGTACAATACAACAATAATAGAGTACATCAAATACTGAAATATTTAATACATCTGGTTCATTTGATTACAACTGATATATTGTTTACAACAAAATACAGTATTTAAACTCCTGCGCAAGTCTTTCATTCCGTCTACTGATCTTGAACATGAAGTTTCCTCTCTGCCACTCATGTCAGCAGAACTTCTACCTTGCAAGATCTAAAAGAATAAAATCTTGCTAATCTACCGGATCCTTCCAATATTGTTGGGTTCCTTATCTGGTAGATGAGACATTCCCGTCAATCTCTCCAACTACTAGTGGAGAGTATTCCGGGGTGGCTTCCTTGGTCGACTCAGAATGGATGACTACATGTCACACATTCCTTTCAACCCGAAGAAGTGCTGTAAGAGTGGGTGCCCAGTGAGCCAACTGTGTGGCTATGGGCTTTGTTGACTCTTTGTATAAACAATCTTTTGTTTAATATTATTTACACTTTTATGGCAATGACTTTATATTACTTCATATTGTTATATTGTGATATACTATTGTTGTTTTGATAAAGACCTTGAATATACTATAGTGTATGTAAGATGTGGTAGAACATGGAGATGTCTATCATGAAATACATCTTATAGTCACTGTATATTATAAAACCGTTCCTAGTCGATTGAGCCGTCCGATAATAAGGATAAGGATCGCTCGAGTTTGAGACTAGCATTTGCGATGCGGAGTACCACGTTTCATTGGTAGGGAACATGGAGATGTTCGAAGCATGCAAATGGATATTCATAGGATGAATAGTCGAACTACCCTATCCGGACTTTCCAAGTGGTTATCACTTATCGAGTGGATAAAGTCCGCGGTTTTGGTTGTACACCATTAGTCCTTACGACTTGAAACATCATGGAGACTCTATATGCTAGTACTGTGCTTTGACTCGTTTACCGACTCTGAGGGGGTCATCAGGTGTCGAGATTGGGTACAGTTACGACACATATAGGAGTCAATGCATTGTTGTCAAGGATTCACCACATACTTGCGAGTGTGGATATCCTATGCGATCTGAGGAGATATTAGTGTGACAAATCTCTGGCCAGAGTACTTGATGTGATTTAAGAAATGGTTTCTTAGTAGCACATGCGATGTCACTAATTTGATCTTCAAGATGTATTGCATAGTTATCGAATCTTGAGCGACTCTCGATATACCAATGGTTGTTGATTCGATCGGGATATATGGATGAAGGGACCGTACTGTACGTTAACCAAAATCTACTGGTTCTTGTAGGCACTATCAGTGATACCTAGGGAATCATGGGGCGATGTTGCTAGGCGCTTTACCATGATTCGTTGGGCAAGTCGGAAAGTGTTGTTCCGAGTCACAAGGAGTTGTGAGCCCACGGCTAGCTGTATCCCTGAACCATTGAGGGTCACACAGTGTAATGGAGTTTTAATCCCCGTTGAGATAGTTAAATTTAAAGAGTTAAATTTAATGAACTAAGGAGTTGGACTTCTTAAATAAGAGTAAGGGAGTAGGATTTCCTAAAATGACATAGGGATGGACATTTTTGGAAACCACTGAATACGGATTCAGGAAAATTTATTTTGACTTTAAAACGTGCAGAAATGGTTTCTGTGCACATTGGTGAAATCGTTTCATCAATCGGAGTCACGATGAATTTTATATTAATTTCTGAACGAGCGGGCTTTGCTTGTCGGGCCCCAGCTTATGACTAATGGGCCCTAAGGTGTTAGTGGCCTGCATTATAAATAAGTTATTTCAGTACAGAAATTACACACAACAGGTCATTATTTTTGAGAGCAATTTTCGAAAACCCTACCCTCTCTCTCAAACATATTTCGGCCGCCCCCCTTCACTCTGCCCGAGAAAATTCCGGTCTGTGATTTTAAATCGCAGTAAGGAATAACGAATCAGATTCGTGTATTCTCTTCGCAGAAAACTTCTGATAGATTTTCTAGTGCAATCTATCAGAGGGATTAAACCTCTGTTCGTGGACCTGATTGAAGGCGTTCATCGGTTCCAGGGAGAGACAACAAGAGCAGAATTGTTCTGTTGGTGTCCATTAATCTCGTTGCGAGATTTGAGGTAAAATTTATTTAATTGTTATTTAAATTTTACACACACGTAATTCAATCGATGAACGGTTGATACCCATACCATGGAAACGTTCCATGAAAAATTTTTAAACTTCCGCTGCACCGGGTATCAATCGTAATTGGTCTGGGAACTCGCCAGTTTACCAACAGTGGTATCAGAGCCAGGTTGCTCAGATCAATCGATTGAATTAATCAATTGTACAAAATTTTTGAGTCTCGGTTTTTGAAACAAAATAAATATTTTAAATAAAAAAAAATTTTTTTCGGGGCAAAACCCGGGCAGCGATTGGATCGCTGCCCGGTGGGGCAGCAATTGTTGCTGCCCCGGGCGGCGCACGGCGCCGCCCAAAGGGGGCGCACGGCGCCGCCCAAGGCGGCGACCGTCGCCGCCCAGGGCGGCGCACGGCGCCGCCCAGGGCAGCGCTGTGCGCTGCCCAGCGCAGCGCTGGGCGCTGCGCAGGGCAGCGCTCGGCGCTGCCCAGGGGCAGCGCTCGGCGCCGCCCAGCGCAGCGCCAGGCGCTGCGCAGGGCGGCGCTCGGCGCCGCCCAGGGCAGCGCCAGGCGCTGCCCTAAGGGGGCAGCCGGGCTGCCCCCGGCCCGCGCCCCGGGTGCGGGCCGGCCCGGGAGTGTCCCGGGCGTTCCGCGGGAAAAAAAATTATATTTTTTATTAATTTTAATATTTAAAATTTTATTTTTGGTCCGGTCAAAAATTGTTTTGATTGGTTCACGAGATTTCGGATCGAATTGTTCGAGTCCGTAAATTTTAAAATTGATTTTGGATAAATTTGAATTTTTGGAAAATTTTAATATTTTATCCGTAAATTGAATTTTGAAATCAATTATTTTGGTACAATTGATGATAAGATATGATCTTATGATATATTAGATAAAATATGATTTTATTTGTAAAATTGGATTTTATAGATAAAATATGATTTTATTTGATATGGAGATAAAATATGATTTTATATGTGAAATGTGATTTTATATATAAAATATGATTTTTATCTTGTTTAAATTTGAATTGCCACAGCATGTTATCCAATAAATTAATTTTGAATTAAATGTTATTGGATAAGGATGATCGATTGCCATGACCAATTTTGTAGGTGTATGTTAGGAATTTACATTTTGTCTTTATTGTTGTTGGTTTTATTAATGGGCCTGGTTTATGGCCCGATATGAATGTCATATGTAATAAAAGTGGGCTTGGTTTATAGCCCGTTCCCACCCCCTAAAAATGTATCCCCTACTTGTCATTGTTATTTATTGTAAATACATTAGATTTAGTGGGAGATCAAGATTTGAAGATGGTGGGCCCAGCAGACAATGAAGACTGAAGAAATGTAAATTGGAAGCATATGTAATAGGATTGCATTTGCATACTGCATATTACCTAGGATTGGACTAAGACCCGTGATTGGCAACCACGGGTCAATTAGAAATGGAATCGATCATCCTATATAATATGTGATATTATGATTGTATGCATGTTTAGACATAAATTGCGTGAATCCGGCAATGCATGCAATAAATTAAATATGA
Organism: Henckelia pumila; assembly: GCF_033568475.1. Taxonomy (NCBI): domain Eukaryota; kingdom Viridiplantae; phylum Streptophyta; class Magnoliopsida; order Lamiales; family Gesneriaceae; genus Henckelia; species Henckelia pumila. The sequence goes on from NC_133122.1 coordinate 139,323,754, forward strand.
TGAGACAAATATTTATAAATAAAATCCCTCATTTTAAATATGATTTAAAATTTATATCAAGATAAATAAAGGAAATTTAAATATTGTTTAAATGTTCCTACCTTCCATCAACGGTCAATGTATGTGATGCTACCCGCGGATACGGTCCGGCTCATATTATTGGGGGGGCCCGTCCGTCGGAAAGCTGTACATTGGATCGACAAATGTTGTAAGTTGGGTGGAACTCCCATGGGATCGGCTCATATTATTGAGGGATCCACATGGCGACCGTCCATCACAACTTAATATTGATGGGTCATCTTGACATGTCACTTTAAACGGCGTCATATTATTGGGCCCTTATTGGACATGAGGTAAATACATGGGGGTTGCTTTGGAAGCAATTGGGCTCTACCTTTTGAGAATTATGGTTGGCTGATATTATTCGGGACCATAAGTTTGTCAATTGGACTCCATGTTCTCACTAAGGAAAAAGTTTCCCGTTTTCACTAGAGGGTGGTGAAATCGTTAAAATAGTGGGAGTGAGATTCATAAAATAAAATTCGCCAATTTTATGTCTTAGTAAATTATTTAAACAATCATCGATAATTGTCTGTTTTATCTCAGTAATCCACATGTTTCTGTTCTCCAACAAAACAAACTTATTGACGCAAAACAATACAGAATGATTCCATAAGTTAAGATTGTCCTAAGTTCGGAAAAAGATTTTCTAAGTGTTAGAAAAGGCTTCTCCGAAAACAGCCCCGGCTGATGTAACTAGAGAAATGGTTGGACCATGATCTCAAGGCAAAATGTTACATACAAAATTGGACAAGTCTAAACAAGTTTGCCATCACTGCAAGAAACCCGGTTATTGGAAACGTAACTGCAAGGAATACCTCGAGCAGTTGCGAACTGCAAAGGGTATGTTATACATTGAAATAAATATTTTTAATACTACTTCTTGGGTATTGGATACCAGATGTAGATCTCATATTTGCAATGAGTTGCAAATGATGATAAGAAGTAATAGGCTAAGGATGGGTGAGACCCAGTCAAGGCTCGGGAATGGTTCCAGAGTTAAATCCATAGCTATGGGAAATATTTATTTAGATTTTGCAGAATGGTTTTAAATTATTGTTGAGAGATGTTTTATTTGTGCCAGATTTAATTAAAACATTATTTCTATTTCTATGCTTGATAGAGATGGTTATTCTTGTAATTTTGTGAATGGGATTTGCAATATTTGCAAGAATGAATGTTTAATTGGAAATGGACAATTTGAAAACGATCTATACAACTTAAAACTAAAAGACGTTCCAATGAATTATGTTGATAAACCGGCTACAACAAACAAAAGGAAAAACGATGGTCAAAATCCGGCAAACCTTTGGCACGCTAGGCTAGGTCATATTTTCTCAAGAAGGATGAACAAGCTAGTGGGAGAGGGCATGTTTGATATGTCTGATATTAACTCTCTACCTACTTGTGAATCTTGTCTAAAAGGAAAAATGACTAAATCTCCTTTTAAGGGGAAACCTGAGCGTAGTCAGAATCTGTTGGATTTGATCCACACAGATGTTTGTGGTCCATTTAGAGTAGGGACTCAACATGGCCACACCTACTTCATTACCTTTACTGACGATTATTCAAGGTATGGGTATTTATATTTAATGAAATATAAGTCTGAAGCATTTGAAAAGTTCAAAGAATTCAAGGCTGAAGTAGAAAACAAGCTAGGTAAAAGTATTAAAGCACTTCGATCGGATCGAGGTGGAGAATACTAAAGTACCGAGTTTTTGGACTATCTAAAAGAGAATGGGATTCTCTCTCAGTGGACTCCTCCTATGACACCACAGCTTAATGGTGTATCGGAGCGTCGTAATCGAACTTTGTTGGACATGGTTCGATCCATGATGAGCTTCACTGAGCTTCCACCTTCGTTTTGGGGCTATGCGCTTGAAACGGCGGTATTGTTGTTAAATAACGTCCACACTAAAGCAGTGGACAAAACACCATACGAGTTATGGAATGGCAAAGCTCCTAAGTATTCATACTTGAGGATTTGGGGATGTCCTGCTTACGTGAAGCGGACAGTGGGAGATAAGTTGGATAGTCGATCCAGCTTGTGTTATTTTGTGGGGTATCCGAAGAATTCAATCGGATATTATTTCTATTATCCTGATGAAACAAAGGTGTTTGTTTCACGGAATGCCACCTTCTTGGAGAAGGAGTTCTTATTGGATAAGAAAGGCGATGATGGAACTCGAAGAAGTTCGAGAAGAACCCGAAATACAAAATAACGATCCCACACCTCAGGAACCATTGCTGGACACGCCTGCACCTAGAAGATCCGAGAGGACTTCTAGACCTCCAGTTCGATATGGTCTTCTTCTTGAAGAGGGTCAAGATGAACCCGACATTGGATGTGATCCAAGAAGCTTCAAGGAAGCAATTTCTGATGCGGATTCGAATTTATGGCTTGAAGCTATGCAATCAGAATTGGATTCGATGCATACTAACCAAGTCTGGACTTTAGTGGATCCTCCCGATGGAATTGTTCCAATAGGGTGTAAATGGATCTACAAAAGAAAGCTTGGGCCTGAAGGTAAGGTATTGACCTACAAGGCGCGATTGGTGGCTAAAGGTTATACTCAAAGGCAAGGAGTTGACTATGACGAAACCTTTTCACCAGTTGCAATGTTCAAGTCCATAAGAATCCTTATTGCCATAGCTGCATGGTATGACTATGAGATATGGCAAATGGATGTGAAGACTGCTTTTCTTAATGGAGACATTAAGGAAGAAATCTATATGAAGCAGCCTGAGGGGTACACATCCATGGGAAGCGAGCATAAGGTATGCAAGCTTCAGAGATCAATTTATGGTCTAAAACAAGCATCAAGAAGTTGGAACCAGAAATTTGATGAAACAATTAAAGACTTTGGTTTCATCAAGAACCCGGAGGAACCTTGCGTGTACAAGAAAGTAGTTAAGGATGCGGTGACATTCTTAGTACTTTATGTTGATGACATCCTACTCATTGGGAATGATGTAGGGATGTTGCAGTCAACAAAGATATGGTTATCAGGTAGATTTTCGATGAAGGATTTGGGTGAGGCATCCTACATTCTTGGGATACAGATCTATAGGGATAGATCTAAGAGAATGATAGGACTCACTCAATCAACCTACATCGATACCATATTGAAACGGTTTTCAATGGATGGGTCCAAGAGAGGACATCTACCCATGTGTCATGGAGTTTCTCTATCCAAGTCTATGTGTCCCAAGACTGATGTAGAGATAGAGAATATGACACATGTACCATATGCGTCAGCTATAGGTAGTATCATGTATGGTATGATATCTACCAGACCGGATGTAGCATTTGCTCTGAGTGTCACGAGCAGATATCAGTCTAATCCTGGTCAGATGCATTGGAAAGCCGTGAAGGACATTCTTAAGTACTTGCGAAGGACTAAGAATATGTTCATGGTTTATGGAGGACGAGAACTCAAACTGGAAGGCTATACCGACTCTAGCTTCCAAAGTGATGTGGATGACTCGAAGTCAACCTCTGGATTTGTGTTCATGCTCAATGGCGGTGCTGTCTCTTGGAAGAGTTCCAAGCAGGACACCACAGCGGATTCCACCACTGAGGCTGAATACATTGCAGCATCAGCTGCTGCTAAAGAGGCCGTTTGGATGAGGAATTTCGTCCAAGAGTTGGGCGTCATTCCTGAATTTGTTGGTCCAGTCCCGGTGTACTGCGACAACACGGGTGCCGTTGCTCAAGCAAAGGAACCAAGGTCTCATCAAAGATCCAAACACGTACTGAGGAAATACCACATAATCCGGGAGATTGTGGAAAGAGGAGACATCAGTGTCGAACGAGTGGCCTCTGCAGACAATATCGCTGATCCACTTACTAAGCCTTTGCCAGGACCATTGTTTGACAAACATCGCGAAGCAATGGGTCTACGTAGTATGACTAGTTGGCTATAGGGCAAGTGGGAGATTGTAAGAGTGGGCCCAGTGAGCCAACTGTGTGGCTATGGGCTTTGTTGACTCTTTGTATAAACAATCTTTTGTTTAATATTATTTACACTTTTATGGCAATGACTTTATATTACTTCATATTGTTATATTGTGATATACTATTGTGTTTTGATAAAGACCTTGAATATACTATAGTGTATGTAAGATGTGGTAGAACATGGAGATGTCTATCATGAAATACATCTTATAGTCACTGTATATTCTAAAACCGTTCCTAGTCGATTGAGCCGTCCGATAATAAGGATAAGGATCGCTCGAGTTTGAGACTAGCATTTGCGATGCGGAGTACCACGTTTCATTGGTAGGGAACATGGAGATGTTCGAAGCATGCAAATGGATATTCATAGGATGAATAGTCGAACTACCCTATCCGGACTTTCCAAGTGGTTATCACTTATCGAGTGGATAAAGTCCGCGGTTTTGGTTGTACACCATTAGTCCTTACGACTTGAAACATCATGGAGACTCTATATGCTAGTACTGTGCTTTGACTCGTTTACCGACTCTGAGGGGTCATCAGGTGTCGAGATTGGGTACAGTTACGACACATATAGGAGTCAATGCATTGTTGTCAAGGATTCACCACATACTTGCGAGTGTGGATATCCTATGCGATCTGAGGAGATATTAGTGTGACAAATCTCTGGCCAGAGTACTTGATGTGATTTAAGAAATGGTTTCTTAGTAGCACATGCGATGTCACTAATTTGATCTTCAAGATGTATTGCATAGTTATCGAATCTTGAGCGACTCTCGATATACCAATGGTTGTTGATTCGATCGGGATATATGGATGAAGGGACCGTACTGTACGTTAACCAAAATCTACTGGTTCTTGTAGGCACTATCAGTGATACCTAGGGAATCATGGGGCGATGTTGCTAGGCGCTTTACCATGATTCGTTGGGCAAGTCGGAAAGTGTTGTTCCGAGTCACAAGGAGTTGTGAGCCCACGGCTAGCTGTATCCTGAACCATTGAGGGTCACACAGTGTAATGGAGTTTTAATCCCCGTTGAGATAGTTAAATTTAAAGAGTTAAATTTAATGAACTAAGGAGTTGGACTTCTTAAATAAGAGTAAGGGAGTAGGATTTCCTAAAATGAACATAGGGATGGACATTTTTGGAAAACCACTGAATACGGATTCAGGAAAATTTATTTTGACTTTAAAACGTGCAGAAATGGTTTCTGTGCACATTGGTGAAATCGTTTCATCAATCGGAGTCACGATGAATTTTATATTAATTTCTGAACGAGCGGGCTTTGCTTGTCGGGCCCCAGCTTATGACTAATGGGCCCTAAGGTGTTAGTGGCCTGCATTATAAATAAGTTATTTCAGTACAGAAATTACACACAACAGGTCATTATTTTTGAGAGCAATTTTCGAAAACCCTACCCTCTCTCTCAAACATATTTCGGCCGCCCCCTTCACTCTGCCCGAGAAAATTCCGGTCTGTGATTTTGAATCGCAGTAAGGAATAACGAATCAGATTCGTGTATTCTCTTCGCAGAAAACTTCTGATAGATTTTCTAGTGCAATCTATCAGAGGGATTAAACCTCTGTTCGTGGACCTGATTGAAGGCGTTCATCGGTTCCAGGGAGAGACAACAAGAGCAGAATTGTTCTGTTGGTGTCCATTAATCTCGTTGCGAGATTTGAGGTAAAATTTATTTAATTGTTATTTAAATTTTACACACACGTAATTCAATCGATGAACGGTTGATACCCATACCATGGAAACGTTCCATGAAAAATTTTTAAACTTCCGCTGCACCGGGTATCAATCGTAATTGGTCTGGGAACTCGCCAGTTTTCCAACAGTGCCTGGCGTTGAAAATTGGATCTTCTCTTCCAGCTCCATCCTGCTGGGATCCACATAATACAAAACTTTGATGTTGACCTTGGCGATGATGATCTTGGAAAAGCCTAGATATCTTGCTATTCCAATTTTTGATACTGCTATCGTCCTCGAATCCAAATTTTAATCCTACAAAGGATAACCCAAAATCAATACTATGTCCCAAAGAATCTTATTGCAAGTTCTGATACCATAAATATAGTGATCCGCGCCGTGATCACCTACTAATCAGAACTTAAGCATGCAATTAATCAATAAAATAATCTTAATTAGAGAAACTACGAAATTAAAGTAAGTAAAAACCAGGTAAGCAAAACCTAATGGTCAACCTTGCTATCCAGCCTTGGTCACCACCTAACCTCCCTGTCTCCGAGAGAACTACCTGCAACTGCCCCATGGAATAGGGCATCCAGCCAACAGAAAATAATCAGAAGTGAGCCTAATATGCTCAATACGAGAGTATGAGTATATAATATTGTATGTGCATGAATGAAAATGAACTGTGTGTCAAGACTCTTAGGTCAAGAAACTAGCTCATAGACTGAGCCTAGGGTATATAGCACACTGCGCCGTCGCCTCAGGAGGTGGCTCATATACCCAGTAGATAATGTTGACCTGATACTAGTACATGTGTTCAACCATAAAGGTGACCTGACACAAGACTTACGTATCCAACCATTCACAAACTCGCAGGGTGAGCACCCTTACTACAGGATACTGCTAAGGTAAATGCTCAATATGCTCATGTATGCAACATATAGTCATGACATGCTGTATATAAATTCATATAAAACATGCAATCACATAATATATGCAAACACATAATACATGCATACTCAATCTGGATATCTCGAATAATACTTCCATACCTTACTAAGGCAGATCCTAGAAGCTCTCATCTGGGTCCAAGCCTACCATGTAAAACTACAACATAAATAACCATGCATTACCTAGCATGCCAAACATCAACTACTAGGCTCTAAAATTCTTAATTAAATTATAGTCTACTCCCTATTTACTATAGGGAACCAAAGCCATACCTTCGTCCGTCGTCAGCCCGCTGATATCGCATGCCCCAGAGCTTGGGCATAGCCTAGCTACGACCCCTGGACGCCTCGCCAGAGCTTCTCCATCTGGCTGCTACTGCGGACACTGTCCGCTAAATAAAAACTACTGCCTACTCCAACTCTTAAAATAAGAGTACCCAAAAGCTCATAAAAAATGAGCTAACATGGGCCAAGGAGAGGTGTGATTTGCATTCAAAATGAGACCCCCTCGTCCCCTATTTTTAGGCCATAATTGGAAGCTCCAATCTCCACCTGCATCTACGTGTTCAATTCTTGAAGACAATTGGCACTGGATAGGGATCAGAAGCTCCGAGCGGGTATCGGAAGCTCCGAACTGGTTCGGAAGCTCCGATCGCACCGCTTCTTCCGAACTATTTTTGGGTGCTTCCGAGCTGGTTTTGGACCCCCGGGACGTACCCCACCATTTTCGGACATTTCGGATCCAATTTTCTACTTATTTTACCAAAATAATGAATCCTTAAACATGTTTTGACACTTTTAAAATTATATATCATTTTGTAACATGTTTAAAATCACGTAATCTTGTAAAATGAAACCGGGCTACTACAATAAGGGGCCGAGATTTCATTTTCAAACGCGCCTTTCCACTTTTTCTCTCTCAATTCCTTAGCCTTATAATTTAGATCTAGGGAATTCTAGGCGTTCTTTTGGGATTCCGGAAGTGGCATAGCGATCCAGGCGTCGTAGCGGAGCTGTGACATAGTTTTGAGGCAATTGACATCAGCGGGCTGACGACGGACGCATGTATAACTTTTGCTTCCTAAAAATATTTAGGAGTATGCAATAGCTTAGTTAAGTATTTTAGAGCTTTGTTACGTAATTTTTTGCCCGCAAGTGCACAGTGTCAAGTTTTAATATATGATGAGTAGAGTATCTTTGCCACGAGGATTGAAAATTTATATTCACACCAAGTCCTGTAATTAAAATAATCTCAACTTTGTTTAGAAAATCAAAGTTTAAAATTTAATAAAATAAAATAAAATAAAATAAAGAATCCAGAATTTGAAGGATGGCTTTGGGTACATGATCTTAGACGGGTTCTAGATACAAGATATCACTCAATTTTCATTCGTGCAAGTCATATCAATTGATTATATCATCTATTCCAATTTATAGGCGAAGAACCCTTAATTGTTATTTACTGCCTCTCTCGAGAGCCGAGTAAATGTTATTATTCTAATGCTAATTTCGATATCCCTATCAGAAATCTAACAACAAAATAATTTAATCAAGTTCTATGGTTCTCTTTCAATGACCTCAAAGGAACTTGTAAACCTCTCGAACCCTTTAAAAATCCTATGTTGTGTTTTCCTATAATCCTATTCAAAATCGCCTCTCTCGAGTGCTAGATTTCAAATAAATATAATAATTTAATTATTGATCAAATAATTGAAAGACAATCAAAGCAGAAATACTCAAATAAATTGCTAAGAACAAATAATATTAGGCAAAATAATAGTCAAAACATGAAACTCCAATCAAGATTCGTCAATCTCTCGAAACAACTAATAAGTTTATAATGAAATAATTAAACACATAGACATATTCAAAAATCTCATAATAAATCAAGGCATATAATAAAAATCACAGTCCGTTCCCAGATGAATTTCCTCTGTCGTGTGATTCGATTATCCCTTGTCGTTCGCTCCCACGTCTCAAATCCGTGTCCCAAGCCTACTTGAATATGTAGTTATGTGTGGTTTTCTTGTTTGGGGGTCGCTTATTCTCCTCTCGATTCTCTCCAAAATGTGCGGCTGATTTGTGCGGCTCTCCCTTGTTGTGTGCACGTGTTCTACCCTTTTATTGCTCCTCGAAGCCCGTCAAATAAAGCCCGTGAAATTGAGACTTTAAAGATTTCAAAATTCTGTTGGTTTTTCGTACAGGAGGCGCTGGAGAGCCAGTTTCAGGCACTGGGGCGCTGATCGGCATTAAAAATTGTCGGAAAAAAACGTCGGGCGCTGGAGCTCTAGTTCTATGGCGCTGGGGCGCCTTAGCTTGTGTCCACTGTCCAGCGCGCAACATTATTGATAAAATCATATCCGGAGTTCTAGCCGTCAGATCAATATGAAATTTTGACAAAAGCTTAAAAACATCCTAAAATTTATTATGATTGGTGGAGATCGGATTTGAATGTCTTTATTATCCCCATTAATTTTATGAACTTTGCTGTCTATAATTCATCTTTCCGCTTTTTCTTGCTACTTTTCTTCAAATCCTTGCAACTCACAAAAACAACAACAAATACACATAATATCCACTTGATACATCACAAAATTCAAGTCAAATAATATATAAATTAAGTGAATAAAATGCACTTATGAAGCTTATTGAATGATTTATGGGTATTTGCATTGTAGAGCTGAGGATAGGCTTGAGAACCTAGAGTAAGACTGCTAAGAACTGCCTGTAGAAAGGTACGTAAGTACGGACTGAGATTGACAGCGAATATGCATGCTTATATGTTGCATTTATGTGTTTGCATGGTTATGTGGCATGTGCATATCATCTTGAACTTGTACATCTTTTGAGATGAGCCAGTTAGGGTTGCTCAGCCCTGTTTGGACGTTTTGATGTCGAGTACCGTTGCGGCCGACGGGCTTAGCCAGGTACTAGCATCCAAAGGACTCCGTGGTCCGCATCCAAGATTCAGGAGTGAGTGGTCGCGCACAGTGGTTAGCAACCCCGGTGTGACAAGCTTATATCTCAGGCGCCAGTCTGAGCAGTTTGTATATAGTTATCCCAAATATGGATACCCTATCATTTGCATGTATCATATTTGTATGTTTATCCGTATTTGCGTATTGAGCTGAGAGCTCATGTCCAGTATTTTCTGTGTATCTGGACACCCCATTCGACGGGGCAGGTGTAAATGCAAGATTGAGCACCAGGAGCTTGGAGAGGCCAGTGACCCTTGAGGATAACAAGATTAGCTGTAGGTTTTATTTAACTTTATTAGATTGGGTTGTATAATTGAATTTGTTAACCAGTTGTATTCTGCCGGTCTGCTTGTATTTAAGTCTTCCGCAACAATTTTATTTAATGCATTCTTAATTATGATCTAAACTCTGATTAGGTAGTGAATCCGGGTCGGGTCGCTACATTTATGGTATCAGAGCTGCTTGCAAGAGACTTGAGAGATAGTAATAAGACTTTTGGGTTATCCTTGTAGGATTGATGAGACCATGGAAGAGATGATGATGTGACAATTAGGTCGCCCGAAGACTATTATCATCGGCGAGATTTTTGAAGATTTGTCT